>NW_027317038.1:17876-37902 GCF_032062135.1 Pyxicephalus adspersus
ATTATGACTATTTTGGTTGTAACAATATGGTTATACCATTGCTAAATTTAAATTGTTGGGAGTATTGTGTAAATTGCTGTACAATTTAAAAATATAAACTGAAAAGGGAGGGTGATTGCAATAAAGCAACCTAAAAAGCCAGTCCTTAAGAAGTTATGGTGTGGTGTTGGTTTTTTGGAGAATGGTGGTTGGTGGTGAGAGAAAGAAGGGTAATGGAAGGATAAGTGAACATCCTAGCTACCAGAGTCATGCATGAATGCCCAAAACCACAGGATAGGTCTTTATAGACCTATAGTTTTATAGATATCGGGAAGCTTAAGACAAATTATCCAAGAAAGCAAATAATGCAAAGTTTAATAAGGAGCATCCATTAACATTAATGTCTATGTTCTTGCCCTAAAGGCTTTGGTTCTCCAAGGTTTACCTATTTTGATTTCATTCTAAAAATGGTACTTTTCCCATTATGTTGATTTTGGCTAATGTGTTAAGGCAGCACATTCATTTAAATAGACTTTCTAACACTAAAAGTGTAAACACTATTTCTAGCATTTTGTGGAAATGCAAACCTGTAAGGTGTGTGTGTAGTAGTGCCATTTATGCAATATCCTAACAAAGAACATGCTGGTAAGAAAAGACAGAGCTTATAACCTGTCTACTGCTCCATGTACAGCCAGGGCCCAGGGGATACACAGGTAAGTATTGCTGCGGTAAAGAAAAATCTGTTTTCCCTTCAGGTAGGACGGTGCAGCAGGGCAGAACAGTGTTACTGTCTGACTTGGATGAACTATGGCATGCAAAATGGCACACTTTTTCTTGTAATCTGTGTTAAGTGTTTTGACTGTCAAAGGAATCCCATGCACAAACAAGTTCAAAGGCTGTTGCTGACTTCTGTTAAAAAAATGTAAGTTTCCTGGTTGACTTTCTTTTACTTTGTTTTGGACAGACAAGTATTAGTTTCCATCCCTAGCCTTCTGAAGAGTGGTGAGAAAGAGAAGGCATGTCTGACAGTCAAACGGCACACTGACCCTGTGGATGTTCAGGTCACCCTGGAAGTTGATGGACAAAATCACACCATTATCAATGAGCAGATCCCACCTGGTGACATCTTTAAATCCTATGAAATACAGGTAGTTTGTGCCTAAACAGATAAGCTTGTATTCAATCGGTGTCTAAGGCATAAATGTTTATGCAAACATTAACAAATTGTAGTGTGTCTGGCTGTCACTTTCTGAGATGACTTATCAGTGTTCTACTGTTCCATTATTGTCCAGGTAATTAGCTATGGGAGATGACACTACTGCTTTCCTTGAAGCAACGTTGCAGCATTGCTGTAATGTAGCTCGATGGCATAAATGCCAATAACTGTTGATCTGGGGTGTCTGTGGGGACAGTGTTATGATCTGAGGTGCCAGTAGGGGCAGTGTTATGATCTGGGGTACCTGTAGGGGCAGTATTATGATCTGGGGTGTCTGTAGTGGCAGTGCTATGATCTGGGGTGCGTGTGGGGCAGTGTTATGATCTGGGGTGTTTGTGGGGGCAGTGTTATGGCCTGGGGTGCCTATGGGGGCAGTGTTATGATCTGGGGTGCCTGTGGGGGCAATGTTATGATCCGGGGTGCATGTGGGGGCAGTGTTATGATCTGGGGTTGTTTTAGTAAGTTAGGTCTAGGGATTCTGCAATGTCATGTGCCCTAAAAATGAGGTGACCCCTTAACATACAAAATGCTTAGGTTTTTCCATGGATGTTTGTTTTCCTCCCTGATGGCATGGACATATTCCAAGATGACAATGTCAGGATTCATCAGGCTCAGATAGTGAAGGAGGGGTGCAGGGATCTCTCCATCACTCATTCTGTAAGTTATTGATTTTGATGTAGAGACACTTAGTTGGTCTACTGAACACCTTTGGGATGGATAGGAGCTTTGATTTTCAGTCAGGCACACATCTGATCCTACAAATTTCTGAATGACACACTTGTTGAAATCATTCCCAGAAGCATAGGAAGTTCCTCACTAAGGCTGGGTACACACGTGCAATAATTGGCGTTGGAAAGGATCTTTCACAAAAGACTGCATGATGACTGCACTTTGCTAAGGAAGAAAGGGGTAACGGTACAGGGAATTAAAGTCCAAATGAACTTTCAATTTAAAATCTGAATACAGTGAAGAATTATCAATTTTAAATATGTGCATAGTCTTATAATAAATTATCCTCCTGCCAAATTCTTTGGTGGTGATTTCTCTGGTTCTATTTTTCTACAGGTCTTTTAACACAACGACTCTCGATTCTGCCACCTAGTGGCCAATCATCAAAAGTGCACAGCTGTCACAATAGGAAAGAATGCGAAAGAAAACATTTCATGAGTGAAATGAAGATGGAATAATTTATAAATAGACCCCTTACAGTTGCTTTTTAAAATTAGGCAGCCACATCCTTAGTGTAAAAAACACCTGTCCCCTGCCAGCATGCTGCAGGGCACTTTGCTCTCACTGTGTAGAAGCAGTGGTCTTGCAGGAGAGATACAACACCCACCACCTTCTAAGCAGGGCTGGAGGCCCCAAATCAGCAGGGAGTATGAACTTTTCTGAGCAAAGAATTGGTTTCCTTTACCATTTTACCACATACCGTATTTTTTGCCGTATAAGACGAACTTTTTCTTCCCCAAAACTGGGGGGGAAGTTGGTGTGTCCTATATGACAAATGTGTTATAAAATACTTAAAATAAGATACTCAACCGATACCCGATCCTGCGTGTGTCTCTTCTCCTCGCTGGCTGCATGCAGCGTGTGTCTCCTCTCCTCTCTGGCAGCGCGTGTCTTCTCCTGGCTACAGTGCAGAGCGAAAGAAGCCGGTACAGCGCCCCCTGCTGTTCCCTGTCCTAACTGCCGTACAGTGGAAAAAAAGCACAGAGTGATCATCAGAAGGGGAATTTGAATGACACAGAGTGAGCAGAAGGGGAATTTGAATGTGCATTCTAAAATATTGGTGTTCTTTGTAAATGTATTCTGCATCTGTGCAGTAATCCAGCATGCAATAACTTCTGCACTTGCCTCCATGCAAGAGTTTGCTGTAATACAGACCGATCACTACTGATCTCTTTCCTTGTGCAGGTTGACTGGTTGTCAGGAACCCTGCAGCTCCCTTTATTGCCTTCTGGTGGCACTGTGGTCTAGCACACTTTGCATGTGCTTTCACAGGCAACCAGCAGGTGGCCTGCTGCAGAGTCACCTTCTGGTTTGGCAACACTTGTGGGTCATAATTAGCAGGTCCAAATATTCTGCCTTCACAAGCCTCTCATTGCCTTAGCATTGGACCTGATATCTTTTACCTGAAGCCTTGCTGGTACTCTGGCCATTGATGCTTGATATGGTGAAGGAAGCCTCTCTTACCTTTATGGTCTGGGTAAACCTGAAATAGAGACAGATGGGGCCCTAAAGGTGCATGGGTATGCATGATAAAGTCATGGGCAACCAAAGAAAGATGCACTGGTTGGGGGCTAGAAGCTGGTCAGAAACAAGCTGAGGTCACTAACTAGCAGTCTGGCCATGTACAGGGTGGCAGGTAATAACAGAGTCTGGAGACAGGCCAAGGTTTTAACTTGCTGGCAGGTACAGTACAAAGCTATAAACTGGACAGGTAGAAAGTTGGGGTCAAATCCGGAGGTCAGAATCCAATTGCCAAACAAGGGGAAGTCCATCCATCGATTTGTACCCTAAAGAAGAAAGAAATCGAAAATGTGTACAGTAGTCTCCCGAAATGGTGATGACCATTGTACTTCTGTATAGAAAAGGACACGGCAGGGTGCTGCTTGTTACCTCCCCCTCTCCTTTATCCATAGAACAGAAGAGTGCTGTATCTAAAACCCGAAAACAATGCATTCTGCCACCTAGTGGCCAATTGTCAAAGTGACCGAGGAATATTTTACAAATACCCCCTAGAGTGTCATTCAACCTATTAAAAGACCGCACCAGATCTATAGGGGTCTGTGCTATACCTAAGGAGAGTATCACAGAAGGAGACTATTTTTTTATTTTATCAAAGGCTAGGAAATAAATGTAAGAGGAGTGTCCCTCATGTTGCATACATCGAATCGAACAAGGTAATTTATCAAGCAAACTAATTCTTTAGGATTCTATTAATCTTTATTAATAAAACAAAAAAAAATTCTAATAAACTAACATTACAAGAAAAACAATATTAAGTTAATTAATAAGATCGAATCAGATGAATCAAGCAATATTTAAATAGATATATCTGTAAATATATAAAAATATTTTAATAAATATAAATATATACCATATTTTTCGCTGTATAAGACGCTCCGGAATATAAGACGCACCCAATTTTAAAGGAGGAAAATCTAGAAAAAAAAGATTCTGAAAGTTTATTCCCCTTCTGATCACTCATGTGCCATTCATACCGGTATTCCCCTTCTGATCACTCATGTGCCATTCATCCCCTGACCTTATTCAGTTCTCTTCATTCATAAGCTTTGAAGTCCAATATAAATTGATGGACCAATGGCTCTCACTTTAGGATGAAATTTTAGCAAACACACTTCCAGGTTTTAGAGTATAACCTTTAATGTAAGTAATTATAAATCCTCAATGCTAAGTTTGTCTTGGTCATTAAAGAGATTTCTTATGCAAGTGAACCACCCCATAAACAAGTAGAGGCGAGAGCAGGGAAGCCCCCTTCGTATCCATGTATATATACATACACACACACACACACACACACACATAGATATAGACAGTTAGGTCTATAAATATTTGGACAGAAACAACTTCATTTTGTTTCTGTACATTATCACAAATAATTTTAAATGAAACATTTCAGACTTTCAAGCTTTAATTCAGTGGGTTGAACAAAAAAAATGCATAAAAATGTGAGGAACTAAAGTCTTTTTTTTTTTTTTTTTTTTTTTTTTTTTTTTACACAATCACTTCATTTCAGGGGCTCCAAAGTAATTGGACAATTGACTCAAAGGCTATTTCATGGGCTGGTGTGGGCAATTCCTTCGTTATGTCCTCCCATCTGATAGGTGTGTGTGACAACATGCAGTCAGAGGAGTTCTCCATGCAGGTGAAACAAGCCATGCTGCAAAAACAGAAAAAACCTATCCAAGAAATTGCTACAATATTAGGAGTGGCAAAGTCTACATTTTGGTACATCATGAGAAAGAAACAAAGCACTGGTGAGCTCAGGATCGCCAAAAGACCTGAATGTCCATGGAAGACATCAGTGGTGGATGATCATAAAATCATTTTCACGGTGAAGAGAAACCCCTTCACAACAGCCAACCAAGTGACCAACACTCTCCAGGAAGTAGGCGTATAGATATCCAAGTCTACCATAAAGAGAAGACCGCATGAAAGTAAATACAGAGGGTGCACTGCAAGGTGCAAGACACTCATAAGCCTCAAGAATAGAAAGGCTAGATTGGACTTTGCTCAAAAACATCTAAAAAGGCCAGAAAACTTCTGGAACAACATTCTTTGGACAGATGAAACCAAGATCAACCTTTACCGGAATGATGGCAAGAAAAAAGTATGGAGAAGGCGTGGAACAGCTCATGATCCAAAGCATAGCATATCATCTGTAAACATGGCGGAGGCAGTGTGATGGCTTGGGCGTGCATGGCTGCCATGGCACTGGGACACTAGTGTTTATCCATGATGTGACACAGGACAGAAGCAGCCAAAGAAACCCAGGAGTTTATTAAAGCAAAGAAGTGCAATATTTTTAAATAGCCAAGTCAGTCACCTGATCTGAACCCAATTGAGCATGCATTTCACTTGTTGAATACTAAACTTCGGACAGAAAGGCCCACAAACAAACAGCAACTGAAAGCCACTGCAGTAAAGGCCTGACAAAGCAATAAAAAGGAGGAAACCCAGCATCAGGTGATGTCCATGAGTTCAAGTCTACAGGCTGTCATTGCCAACATAGGGTTTTCAACCAAGTATTAGAAATGAACATTTTATTTTCATCTTTTTAATTCATCCAATTACTTTTGAGGCCCTGAAATGATGGGATTCTGTAAAAAAAAGGCTTTAGTTCCTCACATTTTATACAATCTTTTTGTTCAACCCACTGAATTAAAGCTGAAAGTCTGCAGTTCAACTGCGTCTGAGTTGTTTCATTTAAAATTAATTGTGATAATGTACAGAACCAAAATTAGAAAAAAAGTTGTCTCTGTCCATAAATTTATAAACCTAACTGTATACACAATATTATTAAAATAATTTACATTTTATTTTTTTCTTATAGGCAACTCCTTAAATTGGTTTCTACTTCCCATGTAAATATTTGGGCTTCTATCTCACATTTTTCTGGCATAATTTGGCCTCTGCTATAAGTAGGGCTCCCTTTGGACTATCACTTTCTTTCACAGTCTTTCTGTTAATTAATCCCCCTAGCGTTATTCCCGAGTGTGATTTGGGGTGGGAAAAATTGCAAAAAGAGGTAATCCCGAGTCACACTCGGGGTACCTTTGGGGGTTCCTCTTACCTTATCCCCACGCTCCAGCGGCGGACTAACGATCCCGCTGTGATGGCGGGGCGCTTCTCCGTCGGGGGGCGTGGCCAAGCGGGAAATTTAAAAGCAGATTACGGAGTAATCTGCTTTTAAATACCACCTGGGTCCCCACCACCCTGATGCATGCATCTGCAGTTAGATGCGATGCACCATGCAGGATTTCTGCTTGGTGCATCGCATCTAACTGCAGATGCGATCACCAATAGTAAATCCAGAGGGTAATGCCAGCGGCGATTTCCCGCTGGCAGCACCCACTGAATCTACTCTCGCTGCTGTCCTGCTCGCATCTCCCGGAGGCTGAACTCCGGGTGATGCGAGCAGGGGAGTGAGCAGCGGGGACATCGCCTACCTCATGACCCGGAGATCAGCCTCCAGGAGTAGGGGATGTCCCCGCTGCTCACTCTCCTGCTCGCATCACCCGGAGATCAGCCTCCGGGAGTAGGGGATGTCCCCGCTGCTCACTCTCCTGCTCGCATCACCCGGAGATCAGCCTCCGGGAGATGCGAGCAGGGGAATGAGCAGAGTGATGGATTCTGGGGGCAGGAAATTTAAAAGCAGATTACTATGTAAATATCAGCAAATATGCAACTTATCAGCAATCAGCAAATATTCATCTTAGCAAATATCAGCAAATATGCAACTAGGAAATCAGTAAATATGCAACTTTTAAAATTAGTTATTGTTTTTATTGTCATGTCTGTGCAGGTTTTTGAAGTGGCCATCGTGCCAGGGGGAAATAATAAAAATGACAGAGTGATATTGTGGATGATGGTGAGTGGCAGTGGGTGGCCCTACAGAAGCACAACTGCGGTTGTCAAGGGGAACGGTACGTGCTTGCGTCTAAGCACGTGGTGGCAGTCTACCTGTGATGGTGTGTTTAACAAGGGTTAGCAGGAGTGGTTAATCTTGCCCCGTGACAAACCCCCTTCGGCCTGCTGGTGCGTGGACTGTTGCTGAGCGTGCTGGAAAGTCTATGCACAGGGATGTGGGCTGAGAGGGCACAGACTGCACAAGATCTGGAAAACCTAATTGCCTAATAAATGTTGATATGTGCTTAGTATTCAAGAGCTTAGAGCTATGTCGTAAAATCAAGCCACTTTAGAACATATTCCTCAGTAATATATTTATCTAAGGGCTTGTAGGAGCATGAAGGGAGCAAGGCAGATTATTTAGACCCAAATATTGTTCTTCTAAAGATAACTTTGCCAAGGAATAACTACCGATTGTCAAAGCTCTATACACACAATGGCCTTTAAGCTTTTATAGAGAAGGAAAAAAAAAGGACTTGGGTGCCACACCATGGTAAAGAAGAACCTGCAAATCTAATTAATTATTTTCATTGTTCAGAGGTGCCATCTTCATCAGGTATCAAGGATAAATATAAAACGTATAAAAGTCCACTATAAAAAAGTGGACTTTGAGTATTGGATTCACAATGTTCTGATGGACAACTTTCAGGTATGCGTTTTAGTAGTGAATGGTTCACCTCTTTTTAAAATAACTAGGATGTGATTGTATGAATAATTCCCGTCCCCACCTATGAAATAATGCATTGGATGGAATAAGTTTTAGGTGCTACATTGGTCTTTATTAACATTTATGCAAAAGTTGTTAAAAACATCAGTCTATTACTGTGAACCAAGGTCAGATAGACCCAAATGAAATGAAAATAAAGAGAAATAAAGCCTCTTATGAATGGGACATCATACTTGAGAAGGGTCTCAAGGGTTCTTCGCATTTTGGGTAAATGATCAACATTCAACGGCCAAATAACCCTGAAGATAAACTTGAATAGAAATGTTTGCAAAACTGCATCTGATGGTTGAGCCAAGCTTCCCACCTCCTAATCCCTAAAGTTCCTTGCAGTCTGAAAAATTAACTTCTAGAATGTTGCATATTATTCTGTGTTTCATGGAGCACTGATGCTTTTATTTTTTTTTTAATGCATTTTAAGTGATTATCTGCAATTGACAGGTCATCTTTCACTACATATTATGCTTCATATTATGCTTACAGTTTGAAACAGATCATCAGGTTGTGAAATAAAATATAATTTCATCATCCCAATGATGTAACATTTTGTATTTCGAAATTTTTTATGATGACCTTTGAAAAGAGTGAAATGTAATACATAAACAAAAAATAATCAAAATGCAGCCTAGTAAAACACTCAAAACCAGTGGAATCATCAAGAATGGAGCCTATTTACAAGAAACATCACCGAGGATGCAGCCAACCCATTCATCAGAGAACAGTGACATCACCAAGAAGAGAGATCACTGAGAATTCAGCCTATCCAATCATTAGAGACACCAAGGATAATGATAGAGCATTCATTCCCTAGAGATCATTGACATGGCTGAGAATGCCTAGCTATTCATTAGGGACCAAGGACATCACTGCCTTGCAGAACAATGGACCCACCTTTTCTCTCCAGCAGCTTAGCAGCACTTACCAATATTATCCCTAAAGTTTGAATGATATCATTAGTTATTTTAGACATTAAATGAATTGAAAAAATACATTGCAGAAGAACAAATATAAAAGGAAATAAATCTTAAGCCATAGGGATAGGTTAAGTGGCTCATCGTATTATAGAGACATTAGATTGTGTGGGACAGTTATTGCCATGATTATGGACTCTGTAAAGCCCTGCATATTATGCTGAACTGAACATTTTTTCTTAGTGTAAAAATATAATAATAATATTAATAATAATATAATTGTTCTAGTCTTCCTGGTTTTATTGCCATCTTGTGGATAAAAAGTAAAATACTATCAAATACACTTTCTTTTCTGTTCTTGAAAGTTCCAGTAAAGTTGTCTTTTGAGAAACCTTTGATCTGTCATAATACTAATAAAACCCATAATAATGAAAAGTGGAGCATAATTTACAATATGTGTAACTTGTTGGTGGGTGTTTGAGCTTGTCTTTGCTTAGAGTAAGTTTTGTAGAGCTACCTCTTTATTATTTGTTTTAGAACGTATTGTGTAGATATAGAGGAAAGAAAGAGGTTTAAGGCTCGGAGTTTTTTGTGAAAAAAAGTCAAGTGTGTATTTTGCAGTTAATACATACAACGGTGATACAAAGTAATTGAATAGTGAGAAAAATACTTTGTATCACTGTTGCATGTATTAACTACAAAATATACACTTGACTTTTTGCACATAAACTCTGGGCCTTAAACCTCTTTCATTCCTCTATATTTACATTATGTGTAGTTTGTTGGGTAATGGGTCAGAATAACAATTCCAGGTATTTTTATTTTGCTCAAGTATAGTACTCTTTCTGACAATAGGCCTGATTTATTAAAGCTCTCCAAGGCTGGAGAGGATACACTTCCATTAGTTAAGCCGAGTGAGTGATCCAAGTAATTTGCTAGCAAATATTTTTAATCCTGAACCAGATCCATTCCAGGTTTGCTGGATCACTCAGCTTCACTGATGAAAGTGTATTCTCTCCAGCCCTGGAGAGCTTTAATTAATCAGGCCCAATGTCTTTACTTATGTTAGGATGCTTATCTGGCCGGCGATCCCGTGCTGTAGCAAACACTGTTTATTTTGTCCAGTGATGTCACTTGTGGCAGCAGCAAGGAGAACTAACAAATAGCAGCAGCTCCCGCTTCCCTTTGGCCGTGCAGCTCGAGATGTACTTTATGGGCATCCCCAGCATATACTCTGAGGTCTTGTACAGCTGAAGGAGATTTTAAGGGCAGATTAGTTCTTGATTCAATTCTGCACTACCATTTGCTGCTGGGACTTTATAGACTTTCTGCTCACAGGCCTGTTGTAGCGGTAAACTGGCCTGACCTGCTGCTGGGGTGACTTTGCCCGTTTCTGACCCTGCAAGTGTTCCCTGCCTGGATTGACCTTTTGCCTGTAACCCCGCTTCTTTTCATTCCCCTTGAATACTGTGTCTGGTGGACTGTTTAACTGTAAATGACCTGGCTCTGTAGACTAAACTTCTCTCAGCTTGAATCTTGGTACTGCATTCTCTGTGGGCTCCTGTCCTCTGTCAGTCCTCCATTAGAGCTATCCAGATGGAAGTACAGTGGTACATCAGTATAAGTCTGCTTTAGAATAAGTCCAACTTGGTATAAGTCCTGTTTGGACACAAAAAATCTTGCTTGGTATACAACCTTTGTGCTGGAACTTGTATGGGTCACATAAGTCACAAAACCCCGCACTACCGTTATTTACCTTTATCGAGGCAAAGCCACGACTGCCCACGAGCATCAGTACACCAGTTGTTACCACTCAGTGAACAACCTGCGCTATAACTTTCTGTGAATTATATAACATCTCCTCCGCCTTCCTTCTCAGCACCATCCTAGTAGGCACTCCACTCTTCTCAGCAAGGTAAAGGGAGGTTACATTTTCATTTATTTCATCTAATTGTGTTTGTATTTATGTACTTTAGTATTAAGCAGTGTTTAAAATATTCTATACAACCCCATCAAGTATATTATGCCAATAACAATATATATTTTTTTTCATGGGAACAGATTAATCATTTTCCTTTTTTTTCTTATTTCTTAAGTCCTGTTTAGTATAAGTCCAAGGACCTGGAACAAATAAAGGACATATACCAAGGTACCACTGTACTGATTTTGAGCAGATTACATTTTTATATAGAATGGGTATTGGGGTGGATTAGAGCTATGTAGTATATGGTAAGAATATGATATATAAAGCTGACAAAAACTAAAATTGTTTTTTTAACTTACATTTTATTTTGTCTTTAATTTGACATCCCTATTCAGTGCATGAGTAATCAGTTGAATTAGCTTTTTTTTGTTGATGGGGCTTTATCCTAGGTAAGCTGTCTAGCTACCTTTTTTCAGCAAAGCTTCCCATTTTCACTCTAACGTCAAATCTTTCACTTCTCTTCACTTCTTTGTTCACAGCACACAGCTGCATTGTTTAAAAGAAATATAAAACTCTGTGCAAGAAAAGTGCATCCAAACCACTTGAGAATATTTATAGGCTATCTTTCACAGCACATACTAAACCCCATAATGAAAATATAGTTAGTTTTACACTGGTTCATGCTAATGGTCAGTTTTACACTATTGTATCTGCTAAAGCAGTGTTTCCCAACCAGGGTTTCATGAGAGGTTGCTAGGGTTCCTTTGAACAATGAGTAATTTGTAACTCACGTCAGTTTAACAGATACAAATTATTCTTTTGTCTATGTATAAGGGTAGCATCCTTCCCACTGGTCAGTAATGTAGAAGCATTCCTCCCTACTGACCACCACACTAATGTACTGAGAGCTGTGGATATCGTACTTAAAAGTGGGGTTTCCTGAAGACTTTAAAATTATTTTATGGGTTCCTCCATGTTAAAAAGGTTGATAAACATTGCTCTAAAATGTCCTAACTCTTTAAGTTAAACCCCAGCATGTGTAATTTGTAAATGTGGAGCTAACCTTGCTCTTCAAAATTGCGCTGGTACTGGCCAGATTTATAAAGTCGATCTCCTAATTTTTGTAGTGAAACAAGAAACACCTGCCTGCACTATTTTTTCTCTAGTACATTTTTGTCCTCTAAAACTGTCCTGCCAGAGGCCAATTTTACACTGCTATAGGCCTTAAACTGCCTTATTTGTAGTAAAACCCCAGCACGTGTGCTCATTTCATATACATTGGGTTTAGTCCTGCTCCTAAGTTTACACTATGGTATCATGAAAGGTCTGGCAATATTGAAAAAATAAAATTGAATAGAAGTTTGCTATGGACAGAAAAGTATATATCAGCAAAAACAGATACAGTCTTAGTGAACAACTACCCATTTTTTTTTACCAGCTAGTCAAGATGGACCTTATGAAAAAGTACGTGTCTGAGAGTTTCCATAAACAACATGCACACATTTAAGGCAACCTTTAAAAATGCTATTTTAACAATTTGTGTATTTTCAGTATTACCCTTGAAGCCTTCTATCTGTATGATTTTTTAAAAACGTTTTTGCTCTGGTACTAACTCATTGGCAGTGCCCATCTAGCCATACTTTTTTTTTTTTAATCAATAGTTTGTCTCTGAGCCTGACCAGATTTTAGGACCATAGACATTAATAACATTTGCTTCTAAGTTCAGGTTCCCTAAATTAAAACAGGTTTGGGGAGTCAAACAGGAACAGATTCACTCTTCCTTATTTACAATATGAGATAATTCAGGTACACAACTGTCTTTAAAAAAAATAGGAACAGTGAATCTGAGGATTACAACATCCCAGTTGTCTTTTGACATTTGGCAGGATGATTTCCAAAGCTGTAAGGATTATTTACCGTTCACCGATTGCCCTTTTGTGCTGTACAATTTGACATGCATTCCTTTACCTTGGACCTTGTAGAGGTTTGGTTTAAGCCCATTCCTGGACAACAGAGAAGCTAGACCAGTGTTTCTTAACCTTTTTAACATTGAATGACCCCTTGAAATAATTTTCGGGTCTTCAAGGAATTCCTTCTATAGTTTATATATGCACAGCTCACAGTACATTAGTGTGGTGATCAGTAGGATGAATGTTTCCTACATTGCTGGCCTGTCGGAAGACCTGAGAGTCACAAATTTCTCATTGCTCATGGAACCCCTAGCAACCTCTTGAGGAAGCCTGGTTGAGAAACACTAAACTAGGCTGTAGCAAACCTAGCCATCATCCCAACAAATACATATACGGCAGTATATAGCATGCATCACATTGGCATACAGTACTCATTATCTATGAAGATCTGCGTCAAGCATCATCACCCAGACTTCCACAAACATTGATTTATGTGGATCACATGCCAATTCTTACAAAAAGTACTAACATTGGAATTCTATATATTGAAAAAAAATGGAGTATTTACAATTCGTTTTGGTGTTATGAAGATCAAATGAATTGTTATGATCTGCATATGATGTCAAAGACATGCAATATATTTAGTTTTGATACATTCTTTGTCTATGGGTTGCAGAAAAAAAAATAATAGCTTTTAAAAAATGTGAAGCTCTATTTTCATTCCAGTGTCATTGCTCCTCTAGAAATTGTGATCCCTAAGCACCCAAGCTGGAAAACATGTGCGTATTCATAAGGCAAAGAATTGTGGTCACTGATGTTGGCAACAGGAAATGATGAGTTGACGATAACGGTATTACCAATATGAGTAGAACTGTAAATAAACAAGTAAATAATGCTATATTCACTGTAAGGATGAAGTAATGCAGTGTGCATGGAAGAAAGTAAGAGCATTTCAACTGTTTGTGTGTCCCAGTTTATAGTTTGCTTTGAATGACAACAATATATGCAGCTCTGCAAACAACTTATTTTCCTGCAGCCTACTTGTGGGCAAACGAAAGTGCAAGCATATGTGCACCACAAAAATACAGAACAAGGTCTTCGAATTGGAGGGGGAACACCCCACCCTTCATAATGAATTTTTCCACTTTCACCAATTCTGCTTTAATTTACAATGAAAGGCATTTGTTCTCTACACACACTAGAGAGAGAGGTGACTGGAAATAGAGACGTGCAGGCATACCATTACAGGTAAATTGTGTGTTGAAATTTGGGGCAAATAAAATAAACCCAAGGCTTCCGAATTCAGGATAGACAAGTCATTGTATAATTAGAATTTGCATAGGAGGTTTAGCAACACACATTTTGTTTATGAGGAAGGGTTTTACTGCGTCATCTGAGATTGGGAAATTTAATTAGTGCCTTTGAAACAAACCTAATTCATAATAAACTGGCCTAAAGCCTACATACTGAACAACCTGTGCACAGGGATAGAAGCTGAATGTCAAAGTGCCTGGAGATAGACATCTTTACTTTAAATGTTCCAAAAGATGATACAATAGAATATACAATCCAATAAAATTTGCTGTATGAGCTGCTCATGTCTACTTTGAATGTCTTGTTCTCTCCTGTAAAGTCTGCTATACCTCTGGATCCATTTGCTTGTCCAACCCATATCCCATGGGATTGTAATATAAACCTTACAGGTTATTTTTAAAATTCAATATTAACATTTAAATATAAAGACTGAAAGCTGTGCTGGCAGAGGGCAATGAACTATCAGCATTTTCCTAGGATCTCCTTGAAGTTAGCTATTTCTCCATTTATAACTTACCATGTACTCTGTATGTAGGTGGCTATCTTTGTAGAGAACAAGGTAAGGCCTTGCTTCCTTATGTCAGACCCTCCAACAAAGAGACCAGTGAGCAGCACTGCAGTGACAATGACAAATCTGCCTCTAAATACCAGCGACTAGCAATCTGATGACCAGTGCCTAATACTCACACTGCAGGAATAAAACTAAAAGTCTGTAGGCTCATACATACCTAGGCACCTCAGATACCATGTAGTGCACAACTGTTTTTGAAAAAAAAAATTAAGACAAAAGGTTCTTTTTCTGGGTACTTCTTGGGCATAATTACATTTCTAGTTGTTCCCTATCACAAAGATATTCTTCCATTCAAATGCACTTGAGATGTGATGGAAACATGTCTACTAGGGGTGCCGGGGTGGTAGAAACATATAACAATCGGTACAAAAAAAAAAAAAAAACAAAAACAAAAAAAACACACACACTTACCTTTACAGCTCAACCTCTACGTGATCCTAACCTAGTCAGGTCCTGCGCTGTCCCATCTTCCCTCTTCATTTCAGCAGAAGCCGGACACCAGCACTGACATCCTCTTTCTACATCACTCAACATTATCCAACCTTTTATATATGGTAGAAAATGTGGCGATAGGTCCACTTTATGATTTTTGTCAAAGTCACCAATCAGACTAATGACTACCCTACAAGCTTGCATGTTAGCATGGGAAATGTCCTAAAATGTCCTAAAGTGACAACTCTGCTCCTCCATAAGTACACTGCAAAAAGGTGGCATTGACACCCAATAACCGAAAGTGTGTTACTGGCAAGATGACCAGGTAAAAATAAACAGTTTAATGATAATATCTTTCCCATACACTAAACAACCATGCCATTGCTATAAACAGCAACATTGGCTCTACATAATAATTATTACATTAGGAACACCCAAGCCTCCACGAATATCCCAGTTTCGAAAAGTGGTCATAACAGCAACATGCTGAAACAATGAACACTAATTATAATGCTGTAATAAGTTAGTCACTGTTAAAAAATGAGGTCTTAAAAACAATGGCTGCTCATTAATGTTTGATCACCACCTGTACAGTCATTCCTATAGGATTAGATGTGGTAATATTTACCAGGTAATTTATTTTCATGATATGTTCACAGTGTTAATGAGGTTAAATAAAGAATATTACAGACTTTTCAGGTTCATAGAATCCAAAATACAGTTGTGTTGAGGAAAACACAGGTGCAATTAAGATGCTGTTGGCTTAAAGCAAACCAGTGGGCCCTAAAAGAGTCCATTCACCGCATTGTAAAAAAAAAAAAAAATGCACTGCAACTTGCTTTTTTATGTGAGGAACACTGCGTTCCTCAGGGTTCTGTTTCAATTTAATTGTATTGCACTGCTTTATACATCATTCATTCTGCTTTGGATCTGCAAGAAAATGACCAATATATCCAAAACGATAAACTCTCAATCTTGATGTTACTTGGGGGTGAAAGGTGAGATGAGGTGCAATTTACTCAGGAGATTATGTTTTTTTCCATTTAAAGCTGAACTTGCATTTAATGGTTTCCCCCCACTCTTGTTTTTGATTAAGCATGAGCTGGTTATATTTGATGAACACCTCTCTCTGATTATGCAGTGCTCAATCCATTTGCTGAAGCCCACAGCCTCCTAGTATATGTGAAGTATCCCAGGAGGCTGCAGGTTTTCCCTTTAGTCTTGACTGTGGAACGCAAGAGCCCTTCATTACCAAAAACCTTTAACCACCTCCACCATCCCGCCACCCCTTTAATCCTCCCAATAAAACCACATATGCAGGAATGGTGTAAATGGCCTTCCGGCCATTTATTAACTTACAAAATACCTTTAATATAATTTACACATTTTTAAATAACCATAAATAACCACCATAGCATAAAAAACAAATAACATACTAAACCAAAGACAAACTTGTCAGGTGGCAGGTCCTCAATTATAATTAAGTCCACTTAAAAACATTAACCCGGTATCTGCATTTAATTGATAAGTACAACTGCTCCCAGGCGTAACTCCACTGTTTCGGGAACTATATCAATCACGCATACCTCCCGCTATTAACCTTTTCTCCAACAACATAACGCCAACTTGGAGACCCCATACCACAGATGGCTCTCCACACCCCATTAATGTACCAAACATCTAACCACCGCACTTCCATTTGAGGACCTCACACCGTCTACCCATACTAATATCTAACCACTAGCCATCAAGGGCGGGTGGGCGGGAATATCACACAATTCCTGAAAACTGGACTGCCCCTTTTACCCACCCTTGTCTTTTATGCCCTTTTTTACCCAACCCATTGTTATAACAAATGACCCAATCAGTGACACCTTAACCAATAACTTCCCCCATCATAACCTCGCAAGCTCAGGGGACTCTCTTTATTGCTGTTTGCAAATACCTGAAAGCTGCATAGAGTGTCTGAAAAAATGTGCAGCAACTTCTACCACTTATCAAATAAAGGATAAAAAAAGTGACCCATTCAGTCCAAAGTTCTGCAGTTTTAGGAATCAAATGTGCTTAAACCGGCTTGAAGATACCACTGGTCTGAACATGATAGTTTAGTTTAATTTATTTTGATATTACATGATAGTTTAGTTTACTTTATTTTTTTGTTTTCTTTGTATTTTAGTTTTTCTGTCTTTTGTGGGACTGAATGATGCATGAATGAGCGCTGTACATACAACACCATCCTGCTCTATGTGGAGGGGAGGGAGGAGAACAACTGGGTGGCACCCCGCTGCGCTCGCTCCCCTTCAGTTTCATTATGATTGTTCTTCGTTCATTGATCCGTCAGGACAGATCCATGGACAAAGAATGACGAGCTCTGTCCGACATGTGTACGATGCCTTTTGCTGGGACTTTAGTTACAAGCTTTTACGGTTTTCTCCTTTCTGTAATAAAAAAGGCTAATGAGAGTTTTTTTTTTTATTTAGAGGGTGTGTTTTGTTTTTCTATTTTCAGTAATTAAGTTTATGTTTATTATGGCCAATTTAGAGATTTGCATTCTGGTAATGCGTCATGTTGCTATATCTTTAATAATAATTAATTAGGAATGGTACACTAAGGCAATGCACCGGCTTTGTATTGCAGTGCATCACACGATAATGCACTTTAGTTTGTTGAAGATTGTTGAGTCCATTCACCCCCATTCACCTATTCAGTTTCAATGGGCTGCTTTACAGCACCCCAATAGTCTAAGGGCAGGTTCAGCCCTGCAGTGGAAGCAAGTAATCTCACACGGGTACCGTTGGCTGGCCCTTTTTGGCAGTTGCTCACAATGCAGTGCGGGTTTCTAAAGAAACAGCTTTTGCGGATTTGGCAGTGGGCAACAATGAACAATAATGAACCATTCACTGCCACCTCTATTAATTCTATATTGGACTGCCAACAGGTAGATACTACATGTAGCTTTTCCCCTGAAGAAGCGTTAACCACACCATACCCTCACCACTAGTTCTGAACAAGGCCAAAATGGGCCAATAGAGTTCTTTGCAATTGTGTATTTTTGCATGTGTATTTGACTAATATTTGTCTTCAGTTGCTTTAAATATTTATTTTTACTTTATTCATTGTTTTTAATAATTTGGAAAAAAAAACAATTCAAGCAACTGATGGGCCATTAAAAAAACAAGCCCAAGAAAATTCAAAGGAAACCTCAGTACCACTTAAGAACCTTATTTTTGTCTTCTCTATTGACTTTAATGCATTTTGCCAAAATTATCTCATTCTTGCCAAAATTTTCGACAAATGAAGATTCCCAATTTCATTTATTCCCATTTCTCTTTTGACTGGTCTACTCTAAAGTGAACTTTTGCTTTCGCAATGCTAGAAAAAGGAATTGGATCTCCTAAGATACGTGTAGACATGAAATTTATGTGACTGGATACAATCTTTTGCACGGTTTAGTTTTATGGAGAGTGACGGAGGAGGACAAAGGGGAGGCATTCCGCTGCATCCCCCTCCATATGAAATGATTACAAGTCACAGTGGTCATCCCCAGTTGGTCATTTAGTTATTTGCCATGGTGAATCACTGTACACACGCTATTCTCTAGCATTTGTACACAGTTTTACATGCTAACATCCTTCACCTGAGGAAATTGATTTGTTGGGAGCATGTAAATTCTTTGGAGCCCAGCAAGAAACTGAATGTTCTTCTAGGCAAAGTAAGGAAGAAGTGAAGATTGCCAGAAGGGATTTTGATGAGTTTCCACATTCGTATTGCTAAACATTCATTAATTAGTCAATAAACAAACACTAATTATCTTTGGTTGTCAGCATACTAGAATCTGTTAGACGACTGAAGAATGAACATTGTGAAACCCTCTTATATCATATTGTGGTACAATCACCATCAATTTCAAAATAGGTCAGCACCTTTCTGAATTAGTCTGTAGCAAGGTGGCAGATTATATGGTAATCCAGGGTCAAGAGAATTTAAAGGGCTTTTCACTATGGAAAATGGACCAAAGTACATTTTAATCTTTAGTGAAATCAAAACCATCTTTCAGTTCTAGAAAATCCAAGAGCACTGGTGAAACCTAATGAAATTAGTGAAAAAAAGTAAGCGCAAGTTACATATGTGAAGTTTTGAGTATTTCCTTGGGAAATGGGTGTCACTAGGATCAGAAGATAAAGCAATATAATAAACCCAACTGGGGAATTGACTTATTCCCTACAAGAAAAAAAAATAGATGGATGGATCATAGTTTGGCCATGAATCAGATATTCCTTAAGGTTGCATTTGCAGGATTCTTTATAATATAGATGGATGAAACATAGGTTGAGATAACTGCTAACTATTTCCTTTGCATGGAAAATTAAATATTTCACATATTTGACACATTTATATTGGCAAGTCTCTTAAAGTATAAAGATTTAGCCATAGCTAATCAACTTTAGTTCAATTGACTTTCAATATAATAAAAATATTTGATATAAAATACCAATCATCAACCAATCAAATGTACAAACACAACGCAATTGAAGCAAAATCAATTATTAGTAACCAATAAATATACATATCATGCAAAATATTTTTGCCAAATACAATTAATTTATGAAGATAAGTGTATGTGTCTAAACTGACTAACCAAGGTTCTTCAAATTTCAATCGCTTTTGGTCTACTGAATTCAGAAAATAGAGAATTGATTTATAGCCAATAAAGGGGGGCTGCTCAATTGAACAGCAAAGCTGACCCATCTATGGCCAGTCTTGGAAAAATGTTAACAATACTATTTTGTTATTGACGTGGCAGCAGGTGTTTTCTATCTATGCGTCAACAAATTATGTCATACATATTGCGTCAACATAGAGTAGATTTTGATGCATGTTGCTATATTCAT
>NW_027317039.1:0-37550 GCF_032062135.1 Pyxicephalus adspersus
TACCCAAACACGTTCAAACTTCGTCAGTAGTATCAACATTGGCACTTCTTGTTTGTAGATATTCCATGGACATGGTAAAATGAAACCAGTAGAAGCATGTTTTATTGAACTTGGCTGTACAGCCATCTCTATTAGCCATGAGGTCTTCCATGGTCATGATCTCAATAATTCTTGTAAACCATTGAGAAACAGTCGGGGGAGAGGTTTGTTTCCAGAGAGAGGCTATACAGGCTTTGGCAGCATTAAGAAAGTGTTCTAATAGAAAATTATGATATCTTTTCCTCGAAAGGGAAGAGACATGGTTTGTTCTGAATTGATATATCTGTTAATTCCTTTAATATATTAGCAACTTGTAACCAAAATGCTGACAATAGGGGACATTCCCAAAAGGTATGTAACAAACTACCCATAGGCCCTGATTTATTAAAGCTCTCCAAGACTGGAGAGAATACACTTTCAGCAGTGAAGCTGGGCGATCCAACAAACCTGGGATGGATCTTGTCCAGGATTCAAAGCATTTGCTAGCAAATAGCAAATGACATTGAAGAAATCCATTCCAGGTTTGCTTGATCACCTAGCTTCACTGGTGAAAGTGTATTCTCTCCAGCCTTGGAGAGCTTTAATAAATCAGGCCCATAGTGTTTTGACATCTCCAGCATCTATTGTCTGATTAAGGATAAATCTTTGCCAATAGGGCTGGTACTCTGTACCATCTAGTTAACAGTTTATAATTCAATTCCTGTTATAAATTGCTGATGGATGCTTTTTGTTCAAATACAATGAACATTATAGCTGCCCGGGGTGAAATCTAACTGTCACAAGGGGCAAGGGAATGGTAACAGACCCATCTAACAGCCAGCCATGGGTAAAATAGAGTGTGCCTCACAGTGGTCCATCTCCAGCACATATAGATTCCATCAGAGAAAGAGGGCGGTCAAAGAGCTGAGGAGACGGGAGGGAGCCAAGAAAATATGTCAGCTGGAGTTTCCTCCAGATATTCAAGGGAGGCAGAAAATGATCTGCCTGTAAGGTTTCAATGGGAAGCCAACCTGTGCCGTGAAATGACGACCTCTAAACACTCCTATCTCTTTCCAGACACAGAACAACGGATTCAAAAAGCCAGGAGAAAATCGTGGATGACCTAGTAAAGGAGTCATTGGAGATGGATATGGCTGTAGGTTTTTGATTCTTAAATAATTCCGTGGATCTATATGTGGAGTTGGATCAATTAATGGGTGCCTAGAACTGATTGCCTAATATTCTGGAGGTGGCCAAAGCACTCCAGCCAAAAAATCTGGGGACATTGTCTCCTCGATCAAAACCCACGGTTTCTTTAGTTAAGTTTAAGTTAAGTTTGCTATAGACCTTAAATCGCCGGAGATATCCTCAAGTCCTCAAATATGTGATGAATTTCTTGAATGGAAAGGAGGGGGACATTTCCCCAACAAGTCTTCAGATTTCTGGAGATTGACTTCAGATTTCTGGAGATTGACTTTATACGACTTTATAGTTGGACAAGTTGGCATATGTAGATATTTCTGCTAGTAAGTTGGGTAAGGTTATCCTAGGTGAGGTAATGTAGATCAGCAAGTCATCAGCAAACGCTGGCAGTCTATGTTCTGTATTCTGAATTTTCAGCCCCTGGATATTCCTGTTACGTATTTGAAGCAGGAAGGGCTGGCTCAAATGTTAGAATAAAAAGGAGAGGGAACAGTGGACAACCTTGCCTGGTTCTGTTACATATCTGGAAATATTCTGAAAGGAATCCATTAACCTTTACTTGTGCTAAAGGGGCAGAATATAGTGAAGATATTCAGCGGATCAGAGGGAGCGGAAGACCAATATGTGACAATATCAGTGATAAGAAATTCCAGTCCACTCTATCTAATGCCTTCTCAGCATCAGCCGAGAAAAGCATCATTGGTATAGTGTGTGAACAGGTGAACTTAAATCAAATTTAGGGTTCTGATAGTATTATCACGCTTTTCACGTCCTGGTGAAAACCCCCTGTGGTCCAAGTGGATAATGTTTTTGAGAATCTGGGTAAGTCCATTGGCTAGAATGCTACTAAATAATTTGAGATCACAATTTAGCATAGAGATTGGTTTAAAACTACTGCAAAAGGCTGGATCTTTCCCCGGTTTGAGGATGACCGATATATGGGCTACCAGACTGTCTTTGGGGAGGTGTGTCCCTAGTGATATTGAGTTGAATGCCTCTAAAAAATGGGTAGACAGAACAGGAAGTAAGCATTTGTAGTACTTAAGGGTTAGACCATCTGGGCCCGGGGCTTTCCCAGTGGCGGTATTAGATATAGCTTTAGACAGTTCTTCAGCAGTAATTGGGAGTCTCAAGGATTCTGGAGCTTCAGTTGAGAAGAAAGGAAGTTCTGACTTGGGCAAGTATGCACTTATCAGACCTAGCCTAGCTGCGTCTGATTCGGGAGTGTGGTCGCCGGTTAGGTTGTATAATTTATTATAGAAGGACCAAAAGGCCTTTGCTATATCAGGAATGGTTGTTACCCGCCACCCTGTTTCAGAGATGATACTGGGGATAAATGCTCTGGCCCTTTTTTCTCTTAAGGCTCTGGCTAGTGCTTTACCACACTTGTTAGAATGTTCATAGTAGTAGCCCTTGCATTTAATAAGTAACTGTTTCATTTTAAAAGGATACGCTTGTTTGATTCTGTCCCTAAGGAATACTAACCACTTCTCTGTGTCTGGGGTTTGCTGTCGTTTGTTCAAAGTCTCCAAATTATGGGGTTCAGTAAACAACAGAGTCATTTCTGCTTCTCTGTCTTTTTTTGCTCTGTGACCTTGCTGTATAAGGAGCCCTCTGACATAGCATTTCTGTGCTTCCCATACCAATAAGGGGTTAGATACTGACGCTGCATTTAATTCAGAAAAGGAGCTCAAATCTGATGAAATTTTTCAACAGATCTCTGCAGATTCTAAGCGCGATTCATTCAGCTTCCAGGTATATGTTTTGGGTATTTTTGGAGATGCTTGAATTACTAGGAATATAGGTGCATGGTCAGATACTGTAATGTCACCTATAGACCTATAGAGGATGAGATAACAGAAGAGATCATATGATGGGATATCAGAAACATATCAATTCTAGAATAGGACCTATGCGCTGCTGAATAAAAAGTATAATCTCTCTATAATAAGATGCAAAATTCCCGAGATATCTACCAACTGATGGGAATGGAATAGCCGTTTTAGCCTACGAAGAGCCAGATGAGACAGAGCTGATGAACCTTTGGATTTATCTAGTGTGGGTGAGATGGCGACATTAAAGTCTCCTCCCATCACAACCGTACCGTCTACAAAGTCCGCCATCAGCTCTAGTGCTCTTTCCAAAAAAATTAATCTGATTAATGTTTGGGGCGTAGATATTCACAAACGTAAATTTGTGTGAAACTATTGTTCCTTTCACTAGTAAGTATCTACCATCAGGATCTGAGGAGTATTCTAGAAGAGACCTTTGTAGTGATTTATGTCCAAGAATGTGAACGCCTTTAGTTTTGGAATCCAATGAGGCGCTATGCTAAGCAGTTTCTGGATTTGATCAGTTCTGAAATGCTTCTCTTGGAAAAAGGCAATGTGGCATTTGTATCTTTTTAACTCTTTGACAAAAATTGCTCTCTTAACGGGGGAGTTAAGACCCTTTACATTGAGAGATACAATCTTAAGTGCCATATGGGTGGAAGGGGGGGCGGAGGTGTAAGGGGAATCAGGAGTACAAGAAAAAAGGTTTTACTAGGAAATGAAAGAAAAATAAAAAATAAAAGAGAGACTTTAGGAGGAAGTCAATGTGAGGTGAAACAGGCGAGTATATCAAAATATTCTTTGCTAAGGAAGGACAGTGGCTCAACCCTCAACTGCCCTTCATATCATATCATAAGCACTTGAAGGTCCCAGTGGCATTGCTGTAATGTGTGCACAACTGCAAAAAAACAGCAAATAGAAATTTGTTGTAGATTACAGGGAACGGAAATTAAAGTTAAAAAAAAAAGAATAGGACTACAAAGAAGGAAAAGATATGTCAATATTGTAATACCTGACAAAACAGGATATCTCACGTTTTGTGAAGTTCAGATTTACGATACAAATGTGACCGAATGCTCTGCTTGCTAAAACTTTAACAAACTTTGGAATGTTTATGAAGCAGCAATACTGACTACTTTCGGATGACGCAGGGGGGCGAATATACCTGCCAACTAACAGAGGCCCTTAAGAACCTACAGGGAGATACCTTTCCTCAGAGACCCTGAGTCTTTCTCTTTCTCCATTCTGAGCACTGGTGTAACAAACATGAAGTCAGGGAAAATTTATCTTCTGCTATGAATGGCCTAATATATTTTAAAGTATAAAGTATAAAGGTAAACATATTCACATAGAAAACTGAGTAGTAGGTACTGTTGGGTGCTAGATTGTATGTTGTATGCCACTGCCAAATAATAGCCAGGGATTTTGAAAATGTCAGGTTTACAATTTGTAGATTGCAAAGGTAGGTAAAATACCCTCCAAGAAAAATCAGCTCAAGGTAATTGCCAGTTAACAAGTCAGGAGTCTTGGAGTCTGATCCAACATTGTCAGATTTTGCATTTTAATGTGTTTGGGGCTTTCTTGAAATACCTGCCTCATTATTTCTATCAGTCAGAGAAGACTTTTTGTCCTGATTTCAGTACATAGTCAGTTAGGTTGAAAAAGACATAGGTTCATCACATGCATCCACTAGGAAAATAAACATATGCCACAAAAAACCCTATAGACATCCAAGAAACCCTGGTTCAAATTGCTCCGACAGAGGGAAAAAAATTCTTCCTGAAGAGTAGAAAGTAGAAGTAGATTGAGACGGGCTTCGTTCAAGGTCTATTAGGGTATAACGCTTTATTCTGACTCAACCTTTTAAACCCATGATAGCATAGTGTTTGCTTTATGCTAAGGAGTAATGGATATTGGTTGGCTATTCCAGTGTCTGGGTTGACATCTGGCTTCTTTACTCTTGACCATGAACTTTCCAACTCCCTTGGATTATCCTACTGTCTGTTTTATTTCCCGTACATTATCTTTGTCTTGTTTTTTCACGACTGTGAACTTTTTAACTTACTTGGATAAACTACCTGATTGTTTATTCTCCTGTGCCTGACCTCTCGCTTATTTGCTCCCGACAATGAACTTTCTAACACCTTTAGGTTTTCAACCTGGCTGCCTCACCATCTTCCTTCTACATATTGGGGTGCCATAGTTGTATGTAAATCATATCCCTTGCATGCTTGCAAGCCTGCATTTGAACGTTAGGTGGTGTCTTGTCTGTAATTGAAGACTTATTAGGAGATTAGTGCATGGTTCAGATAAGTGGCAATTGACTTACATTTACTGTTTTATTTTGTAACCATCTTTTGTAAATATTATTAGTAAATAATGCAGTGTACACAGAGAACAAAAAGTTATCAGGAGCCAGTCATAGAGTAAAAAGAAAACAAGAACTCTCCATCCTGGTGACACTTATACCAGTGAGTTTACTTTTGCTTTAAAAATAAAAAAAAAATAACATTAACATGGTTTATAGTTGGAATATAAAAGAGTCATTTATCCAAGTCATCATGACGAGTCTTTGTCATTGACCTTTGTGAACGTTGTGGGAATGAGCAAATAAAAAATGCTGACAGTGTATGATTTTTTCTTTTCAGCTCACAGTTGTTTTTGTATACAGAACCTTAAATAACCTCATTGATTTTTCTTGGAATGGAGAAATTTATATATATATATATATATATATATATATATATATATAAATCATGCATTTAGTATGTTGTTTAACGGGTGTATTTTATAGATAATAGTCATCTAATTTTCAACTTTTCTAAAGAGAAATATATTTTCTATAATTTGTGGGGGATCATTGGAACCTCAGTTAGGTTTTTAATGTTGTCTGTGTCTCCAATGGGGCACCCCTGTAATAGTCATGATGACCATTGTCACTAGGACCCAAAGGGAGGGAAATCTAAAAATGGTAAAACTTGGGCTTTCAAATTAAATTAAATTGAAATTTTTCTAGTTACCATAACATACATGCACCAAATAAAAGCGATGACAAATCAAGAATCTCTGCAATGGATACTTCTTGGGTCATCTTCAGGGCCCTACATCTCCCCGTTTCTGATAAATTAGGGTTCACAGAAGGTAAATTGTCAGACATGTGTGATAGGGTAGCACTGTATAATAGCTATCGTTTTTCTGTGATGTGATGGCTCTGCAGCAATAACATTTTAGGGGGAGTTGGCCACAAGAGTCCCCCACTTATCATAAATTTCAATATACTTACAGCTCCCCTTCCAGGAGAAATTGGGATTCAAAGAACATAAGCAACCATAACAGGGCACCATGGTATAGTAGGAGTGATACAATGTTAGTGGGGGGGGGGTCCCCACTTATCCTACATTTCTCTTCCTCGACTGTTAAAGAGATATTGGAGTTCAGAAAAGGTAAGTTGTCAGCTATATGTGATGGGATAGCATTGTATACCAGTTACAGTTTTTCATATCTTGTGATGGCACCATAGTGATGACATTTTAGGAGAAGTTTTCCACAAGAGTCTTGCACTTGCAGTTACATTTCCCATTTCTTACTGAGTAATTGGGGTTTATAGGGAGTAAGGGGATAGCTATGTGTGACAGGGTAAGCACTATATGATAGATACAACATTTTAATGGGGAAGGAGGGGGCATAAGGAGTTTTCTACTGGCTTCCACATTTCCAGTTGCCAACATCCCTCGATTCCAGAGAGATTGGGGTTCACAGAATGTGGGTGTCCAGCAACGTGTAACAGGCAGCTCGCCAGCCACTCATTCCCTCACATTGCAGCGTCTGCAGGTTTTACTGCAGGCAGAGGTAAGTAGTACTGAGCATCTCCCCCGAGCCAGGGTTCTATGGCATAGGGAAGGGGTAATCGTACCGCAACCTCACTGCCAACCTGAATGCAGCCTTGAAATTTTGTGAATTTTAAGGGACACCACAACGCACAGACAGTTGGCAGTACCCTAATGTCCATTGCCATGAGAGTGGCCCCCAGGGGGTCCCCAACATGCAAACTCAATTAGGGGACGCTTGTCTTTAACTAGCCCCACTTAATATGAAAATATCCCTAATTGTTATGATTTTTTTGCTTGTGACCCCGTATGCTTAGAGGGCTTAAATGTAGCTTGGTAGCAGCTCTTAGGGTCCCCTGTGTACCCTAAACATTTCACATTTCTATGGCAATCAGTAATGGAGATTTGAGGATTAATACATGGGGATAATGACAGCTACATGGACACAGACACAGCTCTCATGCTGCTGCTGGGATTATCACAGCCTAAATTCCTTTGGTAAATCAACCCCAATATGTTGTTTATCCTGAAGACCATAAAAAGAACAAGAAAGCTCAACAAAGTACATTATCTCCTTAAAAGAGATAATTCCCTTATTGAGTTAGGTGAAGCTGGCTGACCTCAGCAATCTAATCCGGCAATTTTTAAAAAATCAATTCTTTGCATGTGATTGGGTATTTTTTAAAAAGTGAATTATCACCCTATTCACAAAGCATGTGTTCAGCTTAGCTTGACTGATAGCCACAAAGCTTATTGGTGTCACTTAAACTGACCCAAGAGTTACAATCGCTCAAGGAACCCCTATTAACCCTGGTTGAGAAAAACTGCACCAAGCTAAGTAAATTATCCACTGAAGAATGAATGAATGGCCTAAACTCCTAAAGAAAATCAACCTCATCATCTTTTAACGAAAAGAAGACTTTGTTCCCTATAGTAAACTATAGTCTATATAGCAGTGGTTCCCAACCTTTTCGGACCCACGGACTACTAAATTTGTAGACTACGGACCGTGCATGTGTGGGGAGCCAGGTGTCACTCAATGGGGAAGAAACTTCCTCCATAGTGACATCATAATGCCAGAACCTGCCCACTCTCCTATCACAGGTCTGAGCCTGCCCACCGCCTTGAGCTTGTGATCCATACAGGAGACATGGCCTGTGGCTCTGGCTGGTGAGTCCCCCCAAATCCCCAGGCACTAGAGGTTAATTACCTCTAGTACCGGGGATCGCAAACAGGAGGATTCCCAGGGTTACATGAATAATTGCAGACCTAAGAATCCTCCTGTAACGATTTCCTCGATCTTCAGATGGTTTCACAATTTCGGTTCGACCAAATTTTGCCCACCCATCCGACGTTCATGGAAATTTTTGTGAGAATGCCAGTGGCATTTTCCCTCATCCCTAGTTATTATTCACTATTTATTCAATGATAAATTCCATGTTTAAATTGCTACCTGTAGCATGTGTTAGCACTGCAGGTCGTGCCGGCGCTGCTGCTCCTAATTGCAGGCACGGGCGCCGGGTCCTATCTTTCAGGTAACCCCACTACCTGTGTTCCATGCCTGAGTTTCCTTCAAGCTGGAGACTTTCTCTGGTGTTTGAGCTGGCGTGGGTGTGTCTCTCTTAATCTATGAGGTAACACATACACGCCCTCTGTTTTCTACAGTCTATGGCTGGTTTTCTGCAGGTATTTAAAGGCACCTCCTACTACAGGAAGTTGCCTGAGCAATCTCTAGGTTTACCCTGTGTAACTCCCAGTGCTAAGGTGTTTTCTCTGTTTTGCTTTACTGTGTACTACTGGACCTTGTTTCTTACCCTTGGACTTTGCCTGATTGCCGCCTGACCCTGACCTAGGATCTTGTTTCTGGACTTTGTCTTATTGCCATCACCTTCTTGGCCACGCAAGCCCCTCGGTGCTTGCACCGGGTATCCTGACTCCTGTGGTCAGCTGCCACTGGCCTGGAGATTGCTCTGGAGTGGCACCTGGCAGCTACCCGGCAGCCCAAGCCTATCCTCACCATCAGAGGCTCTACTGAAGACCTGGTAGCAGCTTAGTTACGCCCCTCTAGAGCAGACCCAGTCAGTGGCACAGTGGGTTCACACCCACTTGCATAACAGTGTGTTTAAGAAATTTACCCAGAATTTATATCTTTGTTTCCGAATTATATTTTTTAACCCTGTTTTCTATTTTTTAATCCATATATCCCTTGAATCTTAAACAACATCCTAAAATTCCTCCCTTTATTATCCAAGACTGGAGAAGAGAGACTAGTATTTTTCATTCAGCAATCCTCCAGTGTTTGCTAGGGGTTCCTTGACAAGTTGTCCCTCTCATGTTAGTTTAGGAGACATCAATGATCATTTTGGCTATCTGTAAGGGTGGCAACTTTCCCAATGTCCAACAATGGTAGAGACATTCTTCCCATTGACCACCACACTAATGTATTGTGAGTTGTACCTATTTTAAGGGTTGCTAAAATGGTTGAAAAACACAGATCATCACACAATGGGAGAACGCAGTTGATCAAGCACACCTGGAAGTCATTTCATCATAGTAGAGAAATAATTTGAATCCTGGACCAAATCTTTTCTAGGTTTGCTGGATCAACCAGATTCTCCCATGATAGTCTATCTTCTCCAGTTTGAAGAGCTTTATTAATCAGTCCAGAAACATTTGTGTTACCCCTCTCCCTGGTCTTTTGGTAAAAGAAACAATGTGCATGTGATGGCATGTAGAATAACAGTTCCTCTGATTCCTTATTAGCATTAAAAACATGTTTATTTTAAATTATGCTCATTCAGATCAGGTCTTTATATGTTTTGATACATTGAGGCACCATCACCTGACCCTTTGTAGAATATCCCTTACTAATCCAACACATAACAAGCTTTCTGGACCAAATTTACTACAGCAAACTTAGACACAATTTAGGCAAGAAACACAAAGTCCTAAACAATATTGTTTATTAAGTAATATTTTTCTAATTTTACTGTCAATTTAGATTATTGACACACTACATTAAACGTATGTATAATTATTCAAAGTAAATGATGAAATGTAATTTTTTATTCATCTGTTGCTCTTTTAGGTATTACTGCCTTGTCCAGACTTGCACCTCACATACATGAAGAAATTGATGTATTCCACGTAAAACTATATTGACGTATCTGCCAACCAGACCATGGCACTGGAAGTGCTGTGTTCCTCCAGCTGGGATAGAGGAAATGACTGCACACCTGTAAATTGAAATTAATATTACTTGTAAAATGATAATTATAATAACAGTAACAGTAAAAATACACTATTTACAATTATTAAAATTTTTTAACCCCCCCCACTCCCAGCTACAGGACCCATAATATGATTTACTAACATTATGAAAGTCTGTTTTCCCATCAGCTAAAAGTTCTGTAGCCCTTCACCATATATCTGTATGTGTACAAACCTAGTTGACCCAACATACTTTATCTTAGATGCTACTGATGTTGACACAAAAAAACACCACGAAAGCTGTTCCACAAGAACCAAAGAGAGTGAGGGAGAGTGAGAGAGGAGAGATGAGAGAGAAAAAGAGGGGGAAAGAGAAGAAAGGAAGGACAGGAGAGATAGGTGGAGAAAAGAGAGGAAGAGTGAGGGAAATACAGGTAAGAAGGGGAGAGAGAGGGTGAGGAGGGGTGAAAAAAGAGAGGGTGGAAAGAGAAAAAGAGGTTGAGGGAGAGAGAAAGAAAATATAAGGAATATAGAACATAAGGGAAGAGGGAGAGGGCAGAGTTAGTGGGAAGTGAGAGAAAGAGAGAAGAGAGAGGGGCATGGGAGAGAGAGAGAAGGAAGGAGGGGAAAAGAGTGAGGGGGGAAGAGGGGAGAGGGTGGGGTAGATAGAACAAAGGAGAGGGGTGAGAGAGATGGGGAAGAGAAAGTGAAGAGGAATTGAGATGAAGACCCTTATTTATGAATGCTCTCCAAGGCTGGAGAGAATACACTTTCATCAGTGAATCTGGGTGATCCAGCAAACCTGCAATGGATCTGGTCCAGGATTCAAAACATTTGCTAGCAAATGATTTTTAAAAATCCATTCCATGTTTTCTGGATCACCCAGCTTCACTTCTGAAAGCAGATGGCTTGAAAGTCTTTTTTTATCTGCTTTAGGGATCGAAGTTCCAAACCTCAATTACCACTGCATCATTTAATGCATTTTAGTAAATTGGTCAATCTAGATTTTTCCAGCTATGGAGAGAACTAATCTGCTATACAACATCCAGTTGCATGGCTTCACCTTGAAAGGTAATTAAAAAAAAACTGCTGAGAGCATGTTGTTGATGTCATGTTTCATATCAGTAGATTTTTGTAGGTGTGTTTTGGGTTCATATGAGTGCCAATAAACTGATGCTTATTGCTGGCATAAAAAATTCCACTTTTGCACTTCCTTTTCACTGAACATGAAATATTTGTGTACAAGGGTAGTGGCTTGGGGAGAACTGTATGGCAAACTTTGCCTAACATGCAGTTAGGTTAATTGGACTCCCCCTCAAAATTGACCTTAAACAGTGTTAACGATATATGATTAAGACTAAACTCTTCCAAAGAGACTGTTAGTGACATACCTATGGATTTTGTAAAGCGCTGCATAATATGTTGGCGCTATATAAATACTGTGTAATAATATAATAATAATAATAAGGTAGAACATGGCTGTTCCATGGTCTGTTAGCCAGGGAAGCTGCAATGTAGTGGCCAGATTGGCACGGAATGATTTTAAGTCCTGCTGTGCAAACGCAAAACCTTTGTTATACTAGTTGCTTTATTGGTGCAGTGTGCTCATATGGGGATCCACATGCACCCTGCTGCTGAGTCAACCCCGATATATAATTACTTTATCTATACTTCTCACATTACATTAGTGTGGGTGGTCAGTACAGAAAACGTTGCTGGACATTGGGAAGAATGTCACTCTTACAGGTAGCCAAAAAAAATCAATAGTGTCAGCTAAACTGACCTGAGAGTCACAAACTGCTTATTGATCAAGGAACCCCTAGCAAACTCTGGAGGAACCCCGATTAAGAAACACTTAGAGTAATCCATTGTAACAAACCATTCAATTAGCTTGCTTTGGGAAATGGCTTAAAGCTGGGTGTTTTTTTAACTAATAAAATAATAACAGTATAATATACTCTATCCCTGACATTCCAAGTCTCCCCCTAATGTATTTCTAACTGTTATTAACACTGTTACTTATACTTCCCCTCAGGCACGTTGTCCTAGCATCACCTACGATTCTGCATTTTCTTTACCTCCCATATTCACAACATTTCCAGGTCCTGTCACTTTCACCTGCTCAACATCTCCAAAATTAGCCCCTACCTGCCCCCAGAGACCCCAAACTCCTTGTACATGCTCTTATCATCTCTCGTCTGAACTACTGTAACCTCCTCCTCTCTGGTATTCCACTAACCCGACTCTCAGAAAATTGTCAAGTGATACAACCGGCTTTGGCGCTGTATAGAGTATAAATGGTGGATCGAGTTGAGCTGGGAAGAGAACACGGCAAAGTTATATGGTATACATCTGGTAAACACCTCTTGGTTCAATGACAAGGGAGGCTGACTACCGAATGAAGACTAAGGCCAACAAACAGGTTTTATAAATGTCTTTACCATAAACATGTGAATTGTTTTAGATCTTAGAAAGCAATAACATATTTTCCATATCTCATGTGCAGGTCACCAGTCCACCAAAGGATTTATTTCTAGGTTCAATGTACAGTAAATAGAAGCTTTTGATTTATTGGTTTCCTGCTGTAGAATTTCAGTTCTGTAGGTTCTCAGTAGGTTTCCCTAAATATTTCTAACCTTAAAGTGGGTGTGATCCCTAACTGGATGACATTAAATTTGATGGGGCAATGGGCCTGATTTATTATAGCTCTCCAAGACTGCAGAGGATACATTTTCATGAAGCTGGGTGATCCAGCAAAGCTGGAATTGATTTCCTAAAGCTCATTTGCTATTTATTAGCAACTGTTTTCAATCTTGGGCCAGATCCATCCCAGGATTTCTGGATCACCTAGATTTAATAAATTAGGTCCAATGTGTAATATAGGCAATTGCAATGTTTTTTCCATTTGTCACATATCAGTGTTGCTGACCTCCTTCAACATGTCCTGTCTATATGCCATTGTGTCAAGCATCAGAATATGCTACTTAACCACCTGGGCGTTTCACTGATGTCTGGATTTCTGTACCAAAAGCGTTACACTGTTTTTCATGAAATTTTGTTTTTTTAAATTGTAGACCTGTAACTTACAGAAATATATCCAAACAAGGGTTTAGTAGATATCCTGAATATAATAAAGTTTGAAACACACAATCATGTAAAAAAAAATAACTTTATTAATAAAATTAAATAAAAAACACAAAAAATCAGCTTAAACAAGAATGCATAAATAAATAAAAAATACTGAAAATGCAATAATTCGGTATACTGTATAGTAATATATTTTTAACACCTCCCTAGTGTGGTAAATTTTAAAACAGAGTCCAACGTCACATACCTATAGACAAAACCACATAAAAATATATTTTGTATTATTTTGTATTGGATTGGATACAGGACTTTGTATTGAATCCAATACAAAATATTTGAATTTCCCATGACATCCCACTGACATCATCAGCAATCGCAGAGGGACACGTACACGAACGCCGGGTGTTCTAATTCTTTCCATACTTCCATGCAAAAAAAAACAAAAAACATTTTTTGCATAGAAATTTATTTTAGATTATGTCCAAAATTTAATAAATTTAATAATAAACTTTAAATTTTTTTTTTATAAAACATTAGTGTATAATGCAATGTAACTGTACAGTAGCTTATATTATATATATATAATACAATTATATATATATTATATATAAAAATTTCTTTGTATTGGACTCAATACAGCTTTCTTGTATTGAGTTCAATACAAAGTTATTTGAATTTCCCGCCCCGCCTTCTGCCCGCAGCGACGCTTGCAGCAACGTCACCGTGAAACCCCGGAGATCATAACTGCAAACGTCGGATGAAGACAGAGGAGGACGGACGTCTCCAGAGGACCTACAAGGTAAGTATTTTTTTTCAGTTGTAATCCGATTGTCATGCAATGTTGTATGACAATCAGATTGCACTGTAACGCTTGTTTATATTGTTAGCTACCCTGCACCTGGTTTGGGGTAACCGATAGTAGCAAGTTTTCTTACCCTGAACCAGGCGGTTAATAGGTGGATCATTCTTGAGGAAAGTCTGTCATCATTGCAGTTTGTAGCCTCTACCAGTATGTGACAAGTGACTACATAGGAGTAAATCTCGGGAGGTGCAGATCGTTCCTGCCTTTCCTTTATCTCAGCCATGGAACTGCACTAGACGTAGGTGAGGCATTAAAAATGAAAAATCATGTAACTAACATTGAGCCCTAATCCTGATAATGGAAGGAAATTCAAGGATATGGCAAGTTTTTCCCTCCTTCCCTAAATATAATTGGTCTGCATGGTACAGCAGATGAGCAAGGCTTGTAATCTGGCAGGTTGTTCATTAAACAATGAGCTTTAAATTTAATAGTAGAAGGAAGCTCAGGGGAGTTGCTAATATTTTCTGCCTTCTCTTCAATTTTTATTTTGGCCCATTTGGGGCACAAGAGGGGTAGGGATTGTTAACTGACAGATCATTTGTCCAACTTTGAGCCTTAAATTTGATTGGCGAATATGAGGTATAGATCTTACCTGTGTCCGCTTGATACAAGCCATCAGTTTGTAATGAGCAGATGCAGTGCCTGGTTTGTAAACTCGCAGACCATCAGCTACAGATAAATAATAAAGTCAATGGAAGAAAAGACACTCAGCCCTTTCCCTATCTATCAGACACACTGACACAGCTTGTTCACTATAGTAGTCCTCTACAAGCCTTATCACTGCACACTTTTACACATCAGAACATAAGTAAGCAGCAATTTAATAATAAATCAGTGACTGATCATGGAACAATTACATTAAATCTAGTTGAATTTTCTGCCATTTTAATTTAAATTAAGAACAGTATAAACAGTTATTGGTATAACTTCTGTGCAATCAATTTCTGAAAATTGCTACAGCAGCAAATCATTCACAAAATTATCCAGGGTACAGACATACCTAGTCACCTGCTGGTTGCCAGTGGAAGTACATGCAAGGCATGCTAAACCACAGTGCCACTGGCAGGCAACATAGGGAGCTGCAATAAGGCTTCCGGGTGAGCCTGTGTAAGCCACACAGGATCATACTAACGCTATATTATATATATGTGTGCCATTAGAAAGAATGATTTTTTAGGGGAACAGTGACTTTTAATGCAAGCTCGCCAGTGTAAAGCTGCCGGAGATGCGCAGCTCCGTCCGCGAGCTCTTTCAGTTGCTGAATTGCGCAACGGTGTACGATTTCGGATCGCGAATACGAATGCGCAAGCGAGCTTCCGATTTTGCTTGATGAATCAGCCTCACTGACACAGCTTGTTCACTATAGTAGCCCTCTACAAGCCTTATCACTGCACACTTATACAGATCAGAACATAAGTAAGCAGCAATTTATTTATTAATAAATCAGTGACTGATCATGGAACAATTACATTAAATCTAATTTTCTGCCATTTTAATTTAAATTAAGAACAGTGTAAACAGTTATTGATATAACTTCTGTGCAATTAATTTCTGAAAATTGCTACAGCAGCAAATCATTCAGAAAATTTTCCAGGGTACAAACATACCTAGTCACCTGCTGGTTGCCAGTAGAAGTACATGCAAGGCATGCAAAACCACAGTGCCACCGGCAGGCAACATAGGGAGCTGCAGGTTTCCTGACAATAAGGCCTCAGGGTGAGCCTGTATAAGCCACAAAGGATCATACTAACGCTTTAAAATATATATATAATGCAGCAAGTCCAGCAGCCAATCAGGAGAGATCTGAGCACAGGCATATATATACAGGGAAGGAGGGAGGGGTTAGTCACTCCATCTTGTGTTCTCTGCATAGGATAGATGCAGGGACAGACGTGTAGTGTGTCAGAGACAGTGTTGGAGCCTTCTAAGTTAATTGTTAGCTGCTTAGTTCTGTGTTTTATAGGGCAATTATCCTGTACTACTGTTTAGTATAGGGTATTGTGTATATAGAATAGGTTAGGCAGACATGTTTACTTTTACATGGGCTACTAGCTAGTCAGTGTTCTTAAATTTGTCAGCAGTCAGCACATTTAGTATATAAGTTATATTGTGTCTATTATACTCTTACGTGCTGTTTACTCACTGCACATGCACTGAAGGTACAATTATGGTTGCTTCTACTTGTAGGGCCATGCATAGCTAGTCAGCTTTGTTAAATTGTCAGCAGTCAGCACATTTAATGTAATCTATATTGTGTATCAGTGAGGACACTGTTAGTCATCTTTTTTTCACACTGTACATACACTAAAAATAAATAAAATCAATTGCAGTTCCTATTTACCAAAGAAGACCGTTTGGTATAGTGACATTTCTGTCCTACTTTAAAATAAATACAGATATTTTAGTGTTTGATACCTCTTCCTATTTACCAAAGAAGACATTTTGGTACAGTGAAATTTCTGGCCTAATATAAAAAATACAGATATTTCAGTGTTTGAAACCTGTTCCTATTTACCAAAGAAGACGGTTTGGTACGGTGAAATTTATTGCCCACTGTAAAATAAATAGAGATATTTTAGTGTTTGATACCTGTTCCTATTTACTAATGAAGACTGTTTGGTCCAGTGACATTTCTGCCCTACTTTAAAATAAATAGAGATATTTTAGTGTTTGATACCTGTTCCTCTTTACCAAAGAAGACCATCTGGTACAGTGACATTTCTGTCCTACTATCAAATAAATACAGATATTTCAGTGTTTGATACCTGTTTCTATTTACCAAAGAAACTGTTTGGTACAGGTGCATTTTTGCCCGAATAAGTAAAAGATGAGAGGTAGACCCAGGGGAAGGCGTGGCCTTGGGCGACCTGCCGCATCTGGCAGGGGGCGTACTCTCCAGGAGTCCGCCACTGTAGAACAGCAGCAGCAGCAAACTGTTGGAGGGAGCAGTACAAGTTGTCAACAGGTCTGAGATGTGTGTGGAGCACCAGTATGCTGGTAAATGTATTGAGAGGGTGGAATACAATCATACAGCCAAGTCATGTGGAGAGGATTGTGGACTGGGTCTCAGGGGCCTCAAGTGCCTCAACCAGCAAAGCCATGACAGGAACAAACACAGGAGTTAGCGTGGCTAATGTGCCTTTACCCCCCAATGACTCTGGCTATGTGTTTGGGCAGAAGGCAGACTTTGAGACCCTTGGAGAGTGTGGTCAGGACACAGGTGTAGAGGAAAGGCAGCAGCAGCAACAGACTAGGGATGGAAGGGGCCCCCAATCTGCCTCATGTGAGTTCAAAAGAAGAGACAGAGGAGTGGTAACAAGCAGGGGGACAGTCAGAGACGATGTGACTGCGGGGCACGTGAAGCTGGAGCAGACGCAGAGCACCCAGCAGAAGCAGACGCAGGCAAAGAAAAAGAGCAGCAGAGTGGTTGTACGCATGTCTTCAGTGTGGTCGTTTTTCACACTGAAAGGCAATGACGTTGTGATGTGGGAGCAGTCAGGCTGGAACGACGCCATATTCATCATCTTTCTGCTAGATAATAATCTGTGTGGCCTGATCGAAAGTGGCGATGGGAGAGGAGGGTAAGAAAGGGGGGAGGAGGATGAGGGTGACAATACACTCCATACCGCACAGAAAGCATTAGGAGGAACAAGAAGGAACACTGGCTAGCCTCAGGAGTTCCAAGAGGAGTAGGAAGATAATTTTGATGATGAGGGAGACCATGTTGGGGCTGATGGACAGGACCCGTCCAACCCACATTTGTGCTGTCACGCCCCAGGCATTGTGTGGGCACTGGAACAACAGGAACTGCTGCAGCTTGAAGAGGAGGAGGTGGGTGATGAGGAGGAAGATGTTTTGATGCATACTGAGGGACAGGAGGAGGATGAGCTCGGGGAACCCCTCTTTCATATGTGTGTCCACATGTTGTGATGCCTACGAAAGGACCCCCGCATTTGCAGCATCAAAAACCAGGATGATTATTGGCTTGCCACCCTTCTGGATCGCCACTACAAAGACAAAATATCACAGTTTCTACCCAACCCAGTGCAAAAGAAAGAAAAGTAGACCCGCCTAAGCAGACTACTATGCGACCGGCTGTGTGAGGCGTTTCATGCACCACATTCAACTCAGGGAACTCAGGCGGACACTGCCCCCACCGTATCCTCCTGTAGCGGCAGCAGCAGGCCGCACACATCCAAAAGTCTAGGCCAAGGCAGGGGGGATTTTCTGGATGCCAGGCGAAACTTGATGCAGCCACCTCAAACAAGTGAAGTGCTGGGGCATAACCATCAAGAACACATGAAGTGCATGGTGCACGATTACGTTGGCTCTTTTCTGACTGGTGGTGCTGTTGATGACAGCAGTTAGGAGGAGGATGCCTGTCCTGACAGTAGTGACGCCATTCATTTTTGGGTCAACAGGCTTGAGATCTGCCCACAGTTGGCACACTATGCCATCAGGCTTCTTTTATGCCCGGTATCCAGTGTTCTTAAGTGCGGCTGGCAGAGTGGTAACGGACAACCGATCATGAATTTCACTGGAAAATGTCAATCTTCTCACCTTTTTGAAAATAAACAAAAGGTGAGATACTAACAACTATCATACCGCCACTGAAGAAGTTACTGATTTACTGAAACAAGGACTCATTGGCAAAACAAGATGCCTCTCTGAACCCGCACTGCTTCTGTGCTGAGTCTATGGCTGCCTATCCCCAACACCCTGTCAGCTGAGCCTGCCTTGGTTGAATTTTTCTGCTAATTATCGCAATGTACAGGGGTGGCATTCATCTGCATTTTCATGCTTGCCATTGTGCCAGCTAGAACTTTACTTTACATTTCTGCTGCTTCCACGAGGCTAACAAACTGCAGATGAAAACCCCAAGTACTACCAAACTGGTAGGTACCATTGCCTTTGCCTAATTTTTTAGCTAAGTATTTTAGGATTGAGGGTTGGCATTCATGTCATCCACTTCATGATCCAAACTAGAAACATGGTCTAACTTCCTACCACTTCCGTCACCACAGACCACAGCAACAGTGCTAGGGCACGGAACATCTTGGTCTGGCCCTTCTACGTTTAATCACAAATTTCAGATATTTGTATTACACACTTCTGGGTGGCATTGACGATGCACCACACCCAGCTCTAGATGCCAGTTACCAATGCTGTCCCAGCTCCTTCTCAGGGCCCACTGCCTCCTGTTCCTGCTGCCGCCTGCCAGTACTCCATTCACTAAAATTGTATTACAAACTTCTGGGTGGCATGGCAATGCACTACACCCAGCTCTTGATGCCAGTTACCAATGCAGTCCCTGCTTCCTCTCAGTGCCCACTGCCTCCTCCTCCTGCTGTTGCTGCCGCTTGTCAGTACTTCATTCATTAAATCTGTATTATACACTTCTGTGTGGCATTGATAATGCACTCTACCCAGTCTAGCTCTGGCAAGCTACCTAGCTATTCAAAGTGATTCCTCACCACTATTTTTTTTATAACATTCTTTTTTCATTTTTGCATTTTCATATTACAACAATATAATAATATAAAAAGCAATGAAAAAAAGGATATAACATACACATAAACAAGGGTAGTAGAAAATCCTTAAGGGTTCAATATCAATACATAGTATTGATGTTGAGTAACAATCACTTTGATTTGATCATTCCTAACAATGATATTAATGATATTAAAGAATGTAGGAACGTAGTCCTGGGCAAATAAAACAATCCAACAGGTGCATAAGTTTTACAATTTAGCAAATTTACAAGAATGACAAATCCAAAGGGTATAGCAGAGAATACAAACATATTGGTTATCTAACAATACTGTAATTTGAAACAGTCGCCATTAAGGTGAAGGTGTGAAGGTTAGAGCTGGTAATAATAATTAGGTAAACATATTAATGGGTAACGGTATAATGTTCCTTCTCAGAGCCTAAGTTTACCTGTAAATGACCCAGGGGTGTTTGTTATTTTGGTCTTTACCTGTCTCATTCTTTATTTTCTGGTGTCTTTAATGTTATGTCAGTGAATATCTGCCCTTCTACGAGTGATCAGTAAATCATGGATCTTTTACCAAAACTATGTCTGGTAAAACATCACATATCCCAGGATCTGTTATTTTATATACTACCATACTACCACTTCTACACCTTTACTATTTTCTGCTTCTTGTCCAAAGAACTGCAGCTGAGCCATTACATTAAAAAACCCTTTGCAAACCCCACTCATAGCAGTAGTATATTACATAGGCCTATTCCCGGCACTGTTTGTGCTGTATAGTAAATTATTGTTCAATATTTCTTTATTGATAGTTTTTGAAAATTACAATACAAAAATAAAAAGGAAACAGTAAGAAAAAGAGTATAAAAATATCAATACAGTAATAACAAAACAACCAGTCCTGTGACTTGAAAAAACTGGTGAGTTTCCGCGGCTCCGGTTTTGTCTTCTTTCTTTTTGTCATGCTTTCCTGGCTCCGAAGGGCAAGGGCCACCAGAAGGTACAATAAATTCCAGAGATAAGAGGATAAAAGATGCTGAAATAGTAGCTAATGACTCCTACATGTATAGAGCAAAGAGATCAAGCGGCCATCCTGCAGCCTGCCAGACACGCCCCCCTGTATAGTAAATTAAATAGGCCTGATCCCTGCTCTCCATGAGCTCTGTAGTATATTACATCCTGATCCATGCTGTCCAGATGCTGTGCAGATTTTTACAAAGACCTGACCTCTGCTCCCCATGTCCTGTGCAGTATAATACATAGGCCCTACCCCTGCTCTCTATATGCCCAGTGTAGTATATTACATAGGCCTTACCCCTGCTCTCTATATACCCTGTGTAGTATAATACATAGGCCCTACCCCTGCTCTCTATATGCCCAGTGTAGTATATTACATAGGCCTGACCCCTGCTCACTCTGTGCTGTGTAGTATATTACATAGGCCTGACCCCTGCTCACTCTGTGCTGTGTAGTATTATTACATAGGCCTGACCCCTGCTCACTCTGTGCTGTGTAGTATATTACATAGGCCTGACCCCTGCTCACTCTGTGCTGTGTAGTATATTACATAAGCCTGATCCCTGCTTTCTATACACTGTGTAATATATTACATAGGCCTGATCCCTGCTTTCTATGCACTGTGTAGTATATTACATAGGCCTGATCCCTGCTTTCTATGTGCTGTGTAATATATTACATAGGTCTGACCCTTGCACTCTATGTGCTGTGTAGTATAATACATATGCCTGACCCCTGCTACTATATAACGTAGGACTGAGTCCTGCTCTTTATGTAGTGTGTAGCTTAGATATAGCAAAGTGGCTGAAAGAAGCCCCTGCTGATGTTTTATTCTATTTTTATTTTTTATCATTAAAAATTATTGCTTTTTTTATACAGTAACCAAGTAAGCAATAAAATACAAACAATATAATGATAACAATAACTACCCATAATGATAACAACTAACTACCCATAGTGTTTTGACTACTCCAGCATCTATTGTCTGATTAAGGATAAATCTTTGCCAATAGGGTTGGTACTCTATACCATCTAGTTAACATTTTATAATTCAATTCCCGGTATGAATTGCTGATAGATGCTTTGTGTCCAAATACAATAAACATTATAGCTGTTCTGGGTGAAATCTAAGAGTAAATCCCTCTCCCATTTTGTCACAAAAGGCAAGGGAATGGTAACAGACCCATCTAACAGCAAGCCATGAGCAAAAAGGAGTGTGCCTCACAGTGGTCCTTCTCCAGCACATAGAGGTTCGATCAGGGAAAGGGAGCGGTCAATGAGCTGAGGAGACGGGAGGGAGCCAAGAAAATTTGTCAGCTGGAGTTTCCTCCAGATATTCAAAGGAGGGAGAAAATGATCTGCCTGTAAGGTTTCAATTGGAAGCCAACCTGTGCCTCTGGTGAAATGACAAGCTGTAAACACTCCCAGCTCCTTCCAGTCACAGAACAAGGGACCTGAAAAGCCGGGAGAAAATCGTGGATGACCTAGTAAAGGAGTCATTGGAGATGGATATGGCTGTAGGTTTTTGATTCCTAAATTATTTTTTTTGATTCTTCCGGGCTATACGTGGAGTTGGACCGATTAATGGGTGCCTAGAACTGATTGCCTGATGATCTGGAGGTGGCCAAAGCACTCCAGCCAAAAAAGGCTGGGGACATTGTCTCCTCGATCAAAACCCACGGTTTCTGCCTCCTATGATGACACCAATATATTAGTCATGTAATATGAACTGCTTCATGATACAGGAAAGGGTCGGGAAAAGCCTCCTTTATACAAAAACTGGTGTGCAAATGTACTGGTAGTGTTTGTAATAAGTACAGCAAACGTGGCATGACGTTCACTTTAGGAATATTGCACCTGCTGAACCAAGAGGAGGTGTGTTGTCTCCATCTCTTTAAGTCCTTCCTAAATGCATTTAAAAGTGGTAAGAAATTTAAGTTCACCGTAGACGTAAAATCAGCCGAGATATGAGTCCCCAAATACGTGATTAATTTTTTGGCCTATTTAAATGGAAAGGAGGGGGACATTTCCTTACCAAGTCTATTCAGGAGAGTGATCAAAAGAACTTCAGATTTCTGGAGATTGACTTTTTTTAATTATACAAGTTGGCATATGTAGATATTTCTGCTAGTAAGTTGGGTAATGTAGTATTGTAGAACAGCAAGTCATCAGCAAATGCTGCCACTTTACGTTCTGTATTCTGAATTTTCAGCCCCTGGATATTCCTGTTGTTCCATATTTGAAGCAGGAAGAGCTCCAATGTTAGAATAAAAAGGAGAAGGGACAGTGGACAACCTTGCCTAGTTCTGTTACATATTTGTAAATATTCTGAAAGGAATCCATTAACCTTTACTTGTGCCGAAGGGGCAGAATATAGTAAAGATCAGGGGAGCAGAGGGAGAGGAAGGCCAATATGTGACAACATCAGTGATAAGAAATTCCAGTCTACTCTATCAAATGCTCTCTCGGCATGAGCTGAGAAAAGCATCATTGGTATAGTGTGGTAATGGGTGAACTCAATCAAATTTAGGGTTTTGATAGTATTATCACACGTTTCACGCCCTGGTGAAAACCCCCTGTGGTCAAAGTGTATAATGTTTTTGAAAATCGGGGTAAGTTGCTAGAATGCTACTAAATAATTTGAGATCACAATTTAGCATAGAGATAAGTTTAAAACTACTGCAAAGGGCTGGATCTTTCCTCGATTTGAGGATGACCGATATGGGAGTGTCTTTGGGGAGGTGTGTCCCTAGTGATATTGAGTTGAATGCCTCTAAAAAATGGGTAGACAGAACAGGAAGGAAGCATTTGTAGTACTTAAGGGTTAGACCATCTGGGCCCGGGGCTTTCCCAGTGGCGGTATTAGATATAGCTTTAGACAGTTCTTCAGCAGTAATTGGGAGTCTCAAGGATTCTGGAGCTTCAGTTGAGAAGAAAGGAAGTTCTGACTTGGGCAAGTATGCACTTATCAGACCTAGCCTAGCTGCGTCTGATTCGGGAGTGTGGTCGCCGGTTAGGTTGTATAATTTATTATAGAAGGACCAAAAGGCCTTTGCTATATCAGGAATGGTTGTTACCCGCCACCCTGTTTCAGAGATGATACTGGGGATAAATGCTCTGGCCCTTTTTTCTCTTAAGGCTCTGGCTAGTGCTTTACCACACTTGTTAGAATGTTCATAGTAGTAGCCCTTGCATTTAATAAGTAACTGTTTCATTTTAAAAGGATACGCTTGTTTGATTCTGTCCCTAAGGAATACTAACCACTTCTCTGTGTCTGGGGTTTGCTGTCGTTTGTTCAAAGTCTCCAAATTATGGGGTTCAGTAAACAACAGAGTCATTTCTGCTTCTCTGTCTTTTTTTGCTCTGTGACCTTGCTGTATAAGGAGCCCTCTGACATAGCATTTCTGTGCTTCCCATACCAATAAGGGGTTAGATACTGACGCTGCATTTAATTCAGAAAAGGAGCTCAAATCTGATGAAATTTTTCAACAGATCTCTGCAGATTCTAAGCGCGATTCATTCAGCTTCCAGGTATATGTTTTGGGTATTTTTGGAGATGCTTGAATTACTAGGAATATAGGTGCATGGTCAGATACTGTAATGTCACCTATAGACCTATAGAGGATGAGATAACAGAAGAGATCATATGATGGGATATCAGAAACATATCAATTCTAGAATAGGACCTATGCGCTGCTGAATAAAAAGTATAATCTCTCTATAATAAGATGCAAAATTCCCGAGATATCTACCAACTGATGGGAATGGAATAGCCGTTTTAGCCTACGAAGAGCCAGATGAGACAGAGCTGATGAACCTTTGGATTTATCTAGTGTGGGTGAGATGGCGACATTAAAGTCTCCTCCCATCACAACCGTACCGTCTACAAAGTCCGCCATCAGCTCTAGTGCTCTTTCCAAAAAAATTAATCTGATTAATGTTTGGGGCGTAGATATTCACAAACGTAAATTTGTGTGAAACTATTGTTCCTTTCACTAGTAAGTATCTACCATCAGGATCTGAGGAGTATTCTAGAAGAGACCTTTGTAGTGATTTATGTCCAAGAATGTGAACGCCTTTAGTTTTGGAATCCAATGAGGCGCTATGCTAAGCAGTTTCTGGATTTGATCAGTTCTGAAATGCTTCTCTTGGAAAAAGGCAATGTGGCATTTGTATCTTTTTAACTCTTTGACAAAAATTGCTCTCTTAACGGGGGAGTTAAGACCCTTTACATTGAGAGATACAATCTTAAGTGCCATATGGGTGGAAGGGGGGGCGGAGGTGTAAGGGGAATCAGGAGTACAAGAAAAAAGGTTTTACTAGGAAATGAAAGAAAAATAAAAAATAAAAGAGAGACTTTAGGAGGAAGTCAATGTGAGGTGAAACAGGCGAGTATATCAAAATATTCTTTGCTAAGGAAGGACAGTGGCTCAACCCTCAACTGCCCTTCATATCATATCATAAGCACTTGAAGGTCCCAGTGGCATTGCTGTAATGTGTGCACAACTGCAAAAAAACAGCAAATAGAAATTTGTTGTAGATTACAGGGAACGGAAATTAAAGTTAAAAAAAAAAGAATAGGACTACAAAGAAGGAAAAGATATGTCAATATTGTAATACCTGACAAAACAGGATATCTCACGTTTTGTGAAGTTCAGATTTACGATACAAATGTGACCGAATGCTCTGCTTGCTAAAACTTTAACAAACTTTGGAATGTTTATGAAGCAGCAATACTGACTACTTTCGGATGACGCAGGGGGGCGAATATACCTGCCAACTAACAGAGGCCCTTAAGAACCTACAGGGAGATACCTTTCCTCAGAGACCCTGAGTCTTTCTCTTTCTCCATTCTGAGCACTGGTGTAACAAACATGAAGTCAGGGAAAATTTATCTTCTGCTATGAATGGCCTAATATATTTTAAAGTATAAAGTATAAAGGTAAACATATTCACATAGAAAACTGAGTAGTAGGTACTGTTGGGTGCTAGATTGTATGTTGTATGCCACTGCCAAATAATAGCCAGGGATTTTGAAAATGTCAGGTTTACAATTTGTAGATTGCAAAGGTAGGTAAAATACCCTCCAAGAAAAATCAGCTCAAGGTAATTGCCAGTTAACAACAGCCTAAATTCCTTTGGTAAATCAACCCCAATATGTTGTTTATCCTGAAGACCATAAAAAGAACAAGAAAGCTCAACAAAGTACATTATCTCCTTAAAAGAGATAATTCCCTTATTGAGTTAGGTGAAGCTGGCTGACCTCAGCAATCTAATCCGGCAATTTTTAAAAAATCAATTCCTTGCATGTGATTGGGTATTTTTTAAAAAGTGAATTATCACCCTATTCACAAAGCATGTGTTCAGCTTAGCTTGACTGATAGCCACAAAGCTTATTGGTGTCAGTTAAACTGACCCAAGAGTTACAATCGCTCAAGGAACCCCTATTAACCCTGGTTGAGAAAAACTGCACCAAGCTAAGTAAATTATCCACTGAAGAATGAGTGAATGGCCTAAACTCCTAAAGAAAATCAACCTCATCATCTTTTAACGAAAAGAAGACTTTGTTCCCTATAGTAAACTATAGTCTATATAGCAGTGGTTCCCAACCTTTTCGGACCCACGGACTACTAAATTTGTAGACTACGGACCGTGCATGTGTGGGGAGCCAGGTGTCACTCAATGGGGAAGAAACTTCCTCCATAGTGACATCATAATGCCAGAACCTGCCCACTCTCCTATCACAGGTCTGAGCCTGCCCACCGCCTTGAGCTTGTGATCCATACAGGAGACATGGCCTGTGGCTCTGGCTGGTGAGTCCCCCCAAATCCCCAGGCACTAGAGGTTAATTACCTCTAGTACCGGGGATCGCAAACAGGAGGATTCCCAGGGTTACATGAATAATTGCAGACCTAAGAATCCTCCTGTAACGATTTCCTCGATCTTCAGATGGTTTCACAATTTCGGTTCGACCAAATTTTGCCCACCCATCCGACGTTCATGGAAATTTTTGTGAGAATGCCAGTGGCATTTTCCCTCATCCCTAGTTATTATTCACTATTTATTCAATGATAAATTCCATGTTTAAATTGCTACCTGTAGCATGTGTTAGCACTGCAGGTCGTGCCGGCGCTGCTGCTCCTAATTGCAGGCACGGGCGCCGGGTCCTATCTTTCAGGTAACCCCACTACCTGTGTTCCATGCCTGAGTTTCCTTCATGCTGGAGACTTTCTCTGGTGTTTGAGCTGGCGTGGGTGTGTCTCTCTTAATCTATGAGGTAACACATACACGCCCTCTGTTTTCTACAGTCTATGGCTGGTTTTCTGCAGGTATTTAAAGGCACCTCCTACTACAGGAAGTTGCCTGAGCAATCTCTAGGTTTACCCTGTGTAACTCCCAGTGCTAAGGTGTTTTCTCTGTTTTGCTTTACTGTGTACTACTGGACCTTGTTTCTTACCCTTGGACTTTGCCTGATTGCCGCCTGACCCTGACCTAGGATCTTGTTTCTGGACTTTGTCTTATTGCCATCACCTTCTTGGCCACGCAAGCCCCTCGGTGCTTGCACCGGGTATCCTGACTCCTGTGGTCAGCTGCCACTGGCCTGGAGATTGCTCTGGAGTGGCACCTGGCAGCTACCCGGCAGCCCAAGCCTATCCTCACCATCAGAGGCTCTACTGAAGACCTGGTAGCAGCTTAGTTACGCCCCTCTAGAGCAGACCCAGTCAGTGGCACAGTGGGTTCACACCCACTTGCATAACAGTGTGTTTAAGAAATTTACCCAGAATTTATATCTTTGTTTCCGAATTATATTTTTTAACCCTGTTTTCTATTTTTTAATCCATATATCCCTTGAATCTTAAACAACATCCTAAAATTCCTCCCTTTATTATCCAAGACTGGAGAAGAGAGACTAGTATTTTTCATTCAGCAATCCTCCAGTGTTTGCTAGGGGTTCCTTGACAAGTTGTCCCTCTCATGTTAGTTTAGGAGACATCAATGATCATTTTGGCTATCTGTAAGGGTGGCAACTTTCCCAATGTCCAACAATGGTAGAGACATTCTTCCCATTGACCACCACACTAATGTATTGTGAGTTGTACCTATTTTAAGGGTTGCTAAAATGGTTGAAAAACACAGATCATCACACAATGGGAGAACGCAGTTGATCAAGCACACCTGGAAGTCATTTCATCATAGTAGAGAAATAATTTGAATCCTGGACCAAATCTTTTCTAGGTTTGCTGGATCAACCAGATTCTCCCATGATAGTCTATCTTCTCCAGTTTGAAGAGCTTTATTAATCAGTCCAGAAACATTTGTGTTACCCCTCTCCCTGGTCTTTTGGTAAAAGAAACAATGTGCATGTGATGGCATGTAGAATAACAGTTCCTCTGATTCCTTATTAGCATTAAAAACATGTTTATTTTAAATTATGCTCATTCAGATCAGGTCTTTATATGTTTTGATACATTGAGGCACCATCACCTGACCCTTTGTAGAATATCCCTTACTAATCCAACACATAACAAGCTTTCTGGACCAAATTTACTACAGCAAACTTAGACACAATTTAGGCAAGAAACACAAAGTCCTAAACAATATTGTTTATTAAGTAATATTTTTCTAATTTTACTGTCAATTTAGATTATTGACACACTACATTAAACGTATGTATAATTATTCAAAGTAAATGATGAAATGTAATTTTTTATTCATCTGTTGCTCTTTTAGGTATTACTGCCTTGTCCAGACTTGCACCTCACATACATGAAGAAATTGATGTATTCCACGTAAAACTATATTGACGTATCTGCCAACCAGACCATGGCACTGGAAGTGCTGTGTTCCTCCAGCTGGGATAGAGGAAATGACTGCACACCTGTAAATTGAAATTAATATTACTTGTAAAATGATAATTATAATAACAGTAACAGTAAAAATACACTATTTACAATTATTAAAATTTTTTAACCCCCCCCACTCCCAGCTACAGGACCCATAATATGATTTACTAACATTATGAAAGTCTGTTTTCCCATCAGCTAAAAGTTCTGTAGCCCTTCACCATATATCTGTATGTGTACAAACCTAGTTGACCCAACATACTTTATCTTAGATGCTACTGGGATTTTGAAAATGTCAGGTTTACAATTTGTAGATTGCAAAGGTAGGTAAAATACCCTCCAAGAAAAATCAGCTCAAGGTAATTGCCAGTTAACAAAACGAACCCTCCTGTATCTTCCCAAAACAAAACTTATACATTTTGGGTGGAGTTACCTGTGAAGATGATGCTCCATGTCATTTGTTTTTCTTTTGTGATTTATTCTTTAAGACAGCTGTCCCAGAACAGGTTACATTATTGAAAAGCCTACCCACACATCTTGTTCTGGTGAAATAATTTTTGGATTTCCCATCACTTTCCCTCCTGATAAAATGGGTTATTATACCATGGTGTGATTTAGTATGTCATAAAAAATACATAAATACAAATTCATAATCTTGAGAACATTTTTGGCCATATGGTGTGTCAAACAGACCTGTCCTGTCATTTTTAAGAGTAGGGTAGGATATTATACAGTAGTTCCCTCTTTAAGGACCATTGTAGACCCCAACATTTTTTAGGACATGTTTGTCTACTATTCTGGTTTATATTTTTACATGTATGATAATATATGGTTTTCTACAGTAGTCCCCAATCTTCTTTGCACCACAGACTGGAGTCAGCTGTGGCCAAACACAGAAAATTGGGCTTTAAAGGCATCAAATCAATAATCAGTAATAGTAAAATTATTATGTTTAAAATGTCAGAAAACTGTATTTATCATTTTGTAAAACACATATTACAAGTACAAAAAAAAGTATGATGTAAAGAGATTCCAACAATTATTTGGTCTCAAAAACATGTTTTGCAGACATTCAGTCCGTTTCCTCAGGAAATGATATTGAGACCTACAAATCCAGTAACAGCCATAATAATAAATGAATATTACATATTCACACAGATGTTTTTTTCATATTACCTTTTAGGAGTTCAGATTTTCCCTGATTCTATCCAAAATTTAGAAACTAAGTTTTGGCAATCTTATTTCAGTTCCCGATGTTGTGGATATATGAACACTGATTTGCTATAGGATTTACCACTATTCATCCAATCAGCTGATTTTCATGTGAAAGATTTCTATGTACTTTCATTTTCTCATGATCGGGTCTATCACACTTCAATGCTAGACAATCCTTAAATAAAAGAGTATAGTTTTTACATTTTCCCTGCTTGTTGCGGCCACATTCAACATACAGAATAAAAGTACAACCATGGGGTGAATAAGGATGATTCTCTAGCAGAATATAGGCTGTTCACATAACAATGTGAATTATCCTTTTGCAAAGAATATTTCACTTGGTTTAGTATTTAGGGTACAGATTTGTTGACTGCTGACCATTCAGTCATGACCAGGGAAAAATTCCATTATCTAGTATTTCTTTAGAAAGAGAAAGTGAATTCAAAAAGTTGAATGTTTACTAACGCTAAAGTGAATTATCCTTGGAATGATTATTGTCCTTGGTAAGTGAACAGCCTAAATTCCTTTGGTAAATCAACCCCAATATGTTGTTTATCCTGAAGACCATAAAAAGAACAAGAAAGCTCAACAAAGTACATTATCTCCAGCTCTGGGTAAACCCTTGAGGAGACAGGGCTTTACCTTTTGAGGCACCTGTGGTGTAGAGGAGCATTCAAGTGCTTTGAGATGGGTCCACAATTTTAGGTGTCCACACTTTAGTTTCCCACCCAATTCTGCAGGACATAAAGGCATGTATTAGCATGGTGAATGAAAATGTATTAGAATGAGAGGGAACTGTTCCACAATAGTAGAAAATAATAAACAGGTAGTGTAAGAGATGTTTATAGTATGGTTACCAAAAGAATTAAATGATAAGAAAAATAGAGGTCATAGATATTGAACAGAATAGAAATAATCCATACACATACTGTACACAACAAAAAATAGAGAATAGTTTTGAACTGGCAATCAATCTAGAATACAATATCCAATATGAAAGGAAAGGTAAGAATCAGAAATTCAGTGTTGTGTAATAGTTCCCAAATAAAAGAAACCAACAGATAATTACAGCAAAAAAATACACCACACGATAGAGTTAAACATTGACTTAATAGTGTAACAGGCATCCTTACAGGCCAAGAACTACAATAAAGTAACTAAAGGAATTAGAAGAAAGCAAGACACAGAAATTTAGAGAAGGGTATGAGAAAGACGTCTTGTGTCTATCTAATGGTGATGTGATCATTCCAACAAAATTTTAAAAATGTATTACAGTTCAACCCACTTCCCTTTTATAAATTGCTTCAAAAATAAAATAAAAATAATCCCTCTGAGAGGTTTTGGGAAAATAGCTATAGATTGACACAAATATTACAATTCTTTTTCTTTTACTAACTATGAAAATACAATCCTAATGAATTAAAAATATAACAAATAAAATATTAAATATTAAAGAACAAAAAATGATTTAAACTAAAATTGGGTATTGAATGTATTTACCAGATTGACAGGCAAACAATTTTGGATTAGCCGCTTCTGTCTAAACAAAAGTGATGAGCTTTGCAGTATAAAACAGCTTCTTTACACGTTGGATGTCACCATCTAAGACATACAGTAAATATGTATCTCTGGTAAAACTAATACAAAAACAAATATATATAAATATATAAGTATAGGATTGCCACAATATAATGTCTATCAACAAACTTATATATTTTCAATATAAAACAGCCTGTTAGGTTAATTGGCTTCCCCCAAATTGACCATATGACCACGGTAGGGACAATATATGGTGAGCCCCTCTGAGGAACAGTTAGTGGCATGACTATTGTGAAATTGGGGATAACATTAAATTCTAATCTCTCGTTAAAGGTATTTGGTCTTTATTTGAAAATTGTCTCTCTTAACAGACATGGGTCATAAATTTCCCCTTATCAGATATTTCTTGATCTAACAACCAGCATCCTTCCAGACCCTCTAGATTACAATACCAATTGTAAAAGTTGGAGTTTTGTGTCTCCAGATGTCATAACAATTAGATAATGCTAGTGGAGTGGCCTCTGATTTTGAGCATTTTGAGACCAGGAACTAGTCTGCAAGGTCTCAGGAAAGCCTGGAAACCATAATTAGCCTGTTCTGGTGCACCAGAAGTCCCAGCCATGCCTAGGTTGGTCACTGGTTTGGTGATTAATAATCCGGGGGGTTGGTAGTTTATAAAACCTGTACTTATGGAATTAATAATGATGGCTAAATCAAGGGCATTATGAAAGTGTCCACAGAGCATCTTAACCCATTTGGACACAGCCTATCAGACAGCCCCCACCCTGCTGTCGTTAGATTATTGGTATTAGCTGGCAAAAATTTGCAGCCTGGATCCGTCCCAAGTTTTCTGGATCACCCAGGTTCCTCTATGATAGTCTATCTTCTCCAGTTTTGGAAAGCTTTATTAAATCATGTGCATTGATAGAGGATAAAGGAAAGGTTATACTTTTGTTTTTTTTTTTTGCTGTCTGACATCCTGCAATTAAAAATGCAACATCAATTTTTATGTATGGGCATCAAAGGGACAGTAAGAAGAGCTTTCCACTAGGACAAAGCTTTTCCCCACTAAACTTTGGCCCAAATTAGGTTTTAAAGCTTTCTGTGACACATTGTATCGAGTGATATTTGAAATGAATCAAAAGTTCTGTAAACTCCCCTTGCAAAGGAATCCCAATGACCAGCTGTTCATTGTCTTTGGGTTGTCCCAAGGATCATAGGCAGCTCATGGTCTTTGGGACAACCAAAAGATCATGGATTGCTAACTATTAAGCTCCTAAACCTTGGTCTTTGGGTTGAGGAGTAATAACTAGTGTTGGTCGAAAAGCTCACTATTCGATTCGACAGCTATTCGATTGAATAGTGAGAAATTCTCCGAGTGATCAAATGCCAAATTCCAACATCATTGAAGTCAAGGGTCTTCAATTGGTCTTTTAAGGGCCTTTTAGGGGCTTTTAAGTAATCAGATTACTCATGCAGCTCTTTACTAGTTGTATATGTTGTTGGAGAGAGTTTCTCCATCCAAAAACACATAGTACAGCACTGCAACAGCACTTGTCCTCATTCATCTCCTGTGGTGTCCTGTATTCTTAGACAGAGAAACTCTACCTAAGAATACATAGTACAGCACTTCGCGGTTGCCGTGCTGTGCTTCTACTAGGTATTCTTGGATAGAGTTTCTCTAAGAATACAGGGCACTACAGATGATGAATGGGGACAAGTCCCGATTCATCAATTGTTGTGCCCGGACATTGTAGTAGATGTCTTTTTCAAGTATTTACCAAACAGTTATACAGTTCTAGCAGGTGTTTGGAGAACAACTCTGCATGCACTTGCCCTCGCACCATGTCTGGACAATTGTATCAACATGACCACTTGCAGTCCCCACCAATATCTTTCATACTTGCTACAGGAGGTACCTGATAGTACCCTTGTACTACTAGTACCAAAGTACTACCCAAGTACCCTAATGACAACCATTAGCAACTAATGGCTAAACAGAGATTGTGAAAAGTGGCAACTTTACACATTACAATTACATGTTAAAGAATAAATTACAATTTAGTGTCGGGATTTAGATCAAGGTAATGTTATCCTTTAAATGATCTTACTCCACTTGCCAGAAATCTGCCCTCCACTTTAATGTCTTATTCCTACCTATCCCTGCTTTTAAGATAATCACTGTGCGACCTGGTCTTAGCTTTGTGGACTGCTCGTGGCCATGCTGTTACCAGTGGGGCTTTTTGCATGTTCAAACATAAGATACACTCAGATCATTGCTATGGAGAGAATGTCTATCCCATCTGTGAAAATCCTTTCAATTGAAATAAATGGAGACTCTCTTATGCCACAGAAGAAAACAGGCAATGTTATGCAGTATCTGGGTGACTTCTTGTGAACCTCTATGTGAGCCTCCATGAGGAACAGAGACCAAAAGGTGTTTAAATATTGTGAGGTGTTGGGGAGTAAATGTAAAATCATCCTTTAATCCACCTGCTTTGCAGAAAATATTTTTGCACTCCTTAGCCTTAGAAAAACTAGCCTGCGTACAATTTGATTTTCCCTTCCTCTAGGTCAATGTTTCCCAATGTGGGTTCTATGGAGTCTTGGTGTTCCTCACATGGTTGCTAGGGGTTCCTTGAGAAATAAGAAATTTGTCCCTCTCAAGTCAGTTTAACTGGCACCAATGATCTTCTTGGATGTCTGTAAGGGTGGCATTCTTCACAATAACCAGCGGTGTAAGAGGCATTCTTCCTACTGGGGTTCCCCCAAACCAGAAATTTTTTACCCCATGTAAAAAAGGTTGGCTGCTCCAGGCTAAAACTCTTTTGTCGGATGGTTGTTTAGAATAGATGTGCAACTTTCAAAGGTGGTCAGGTAATGATTCCATTGTGAACGGAGTCTACATAGGAAAGTCCCAAAGATGCAGCAAGCATGGAGGAGATGAGCACAAACCCTGAAATTGCACAACAGCTGTGCAGAGAGGTATATTAAAACTGTATCTGGGGTAAATATTGTTTGTAGAACTTGACAATATCAAAATCTTGGAGGTTACATGGCATTAAACTGACCCATCACTTCTTACCTAAAGTAAGGATTACTCAGGGCTGAATGTACAGTTCACCCTGCAAAATATGTATGGCCATCCGCACCTTATGCCTGTATGGCACTCCATGCACCTGCATATTTTATGCCAAAAAAAAGGTCAATAGAATCAAAAGGGTAAAAAAAAATTACAACATGGTCATTTCTTGATCTCTGAGACTGTAAAAAACCTATTACCGTTTTAAGAATAACATACTGGGAGCAATGGTTGTGCCTTTTTAGGAGGGAATGCCAATAGAAAAAATAGTGAAGTTTAGGTGAAGTTTAATTTGCTTCTATTCTGAGTGCAGGGTATATGTAGGGGACTGTACCTAGTTTCCAAAAAAATGTCACAGTACTCTCATTCAAGTAGTAAGTAAGCTCTTGGGATAAGTAATGTTATTACAATTACCTTATATTAGTTATATATATAGTTATTACAATACCTTCATGGGTGAATGTCATTCTGAAGAAATGGGAGTTCCCAGAAAGACAGCATGCAAATGTATTTTCCTATATGCTGAAAGAAGCCTTTTTTGAACTTGTGGTAGTGTTTTGGACTGTACAGTTGTATACTGTGTGGTGCATTGATCCCAGTTCTAATTCCCAATGTGAAATCAATGTTTGAGAACAGAGGAAGATCCTGTACTACCATGCAAGACTGAAGGGATAGAAAGGGATCACAGTCATTCATAAAATTTTTGTTGTTATTAGGCCTTTTTGTCTGTTCAAACCATTGTATTTGGGGAATGGAGGGTAAATCTATATAAAAGAGCCCTGGATAGCAGTAAAAACCACTGAGGGTTCTAATCTTTCCCATTATATCAAAAAATAAGCTGACCCCTTTGCTATAGAGGGATACAATGTTTGCCTGATGTACACTACATAGAATATACTCCTATTATTAGGTAAGAAGTGATGAGTCATCTTTAACCAATAGATTAAAATAAGGTGTATGTACAGCCAAAACTTCTTTTTTCAGTATTAAGTAGTGGCGGAGTAGGACCCCTGTTAAGGTTATGTTGCTGTCTATATTTTTGTTTAATAGATTTGCATAAATAATGGCAAATCCAAAAATTGTATGAAAAACAATTGAACTTTAATTCGTGGGGATACCTTTGGACATTTCATTGAGATGTTTCATATCACTTCGATCCCAATTCCGAGAGTGAAGGAGAATCTCTCAAACAGGAGCAAATAAAATTTAATCCCAGGGGAGAAGCTTTGGCTTTACATACAAATATCTCATACACCTAAATATCATAGGCATAATTGAAACGGATCAACTAATGAGAACACAGGAGTGATTGGTATAACTGTCACAACTGCTAAAGTCTAGACCACAGCCTCCACATGGAAAGGACTTCCGCCCCGGATGCCTTTTCTCATGTTTGGCACAGCTGGAACCATTGCAGAACTCCCCCGTGTGAACTTTTTGATGCAAAATGAGGTTGGAGCTGTTGCTGAAGGACTTGCTGCAATCAGAACATGAATAAGGCTTCTGTCTTGAATGGATTCTTTGGTGGGATGCCAAATGGGCACTTCTTCTGAATCCTCTTCCACATTCTGAACAAGTGAAAACCATCCCCCCTGTGGTTATTGTCCTGTGAGAAACCACCTGAGGATCATGACTAAATGACTGGCCATTGTCTTTGGGCATATATGGTTTTCCTGCAAAGTGGGTCTTCATGTGGGTTGCAAGATTAGAACTTTGACTAAAGGAGTTCCCACAAACCTTGCAGATATAAGGTCTCTGTCCTGTGTGGGTCCTTTCGTGTTTGGCCAGGTGTGACTGCAGCCGGAAGCGTTTATCACATGCAGTGCAAGCCCAGGGCTTGTCTTTCAAGTGGGTCTCCTTGTGAAGACTATAGCTAGTCCGGTCGGGAAAGGCCTCACCACACTCTGTGCAGACGTTCCTGTCATCCTCAGCATGGTTTTTCTGGTGCTTACGATAGCCTGAACGGGTGTAGAACGTTTTATCACACTTGTTACATTTGTAAACGGTCTCAGTCATTAAGGTGATATTTCCCGCGGAATCTATGGTGCTTCTTTCCCTTGCAATGGATTTCTCTGGGGAAGTCCTATCAGACATCCGAGGCCTATAGGTTCTCCGTCCACGCTTGCTTTCTGAAGCTTCATGGCTAAGTTTCGATTGGGTGCCAATAAAACTATAAAGTGTGATATGCTAGAGAAAATACCCAATATCTTATATTAATTAATATTAACAACTTTTTGATGCCCCAAAGCTTTAGAGAAGAGAGGTGCATTAGGAAGGATTTCCTGGTGCATAAGGTGGTATTTATATGGCAAGGGGGTAAAAAAAAGCTTTTGCTAAGGTGAAACCAGCCCATTTATCTTTTCACGAAGGTCATACTTTTTTTTTAATTAAAGGCGCTATAGGACTTTAGGGCATCCCCTTAGGCTGAGGTCATGAATAGCTGAAAGGGATTTTGGAGTATATACAGCCAATCAGTGGATTGATTCCTGAATTCAATTATCTCCTGCCATTAGCTGCTAGGGCTAGGTGATCCTCCCTACTTCCAGGCTGGGGTTGCCGTATCCTCATTATGTTTTATGGTATTCTGCCAGTTTGTCCTCCATTCTTCTCTTCAGAATTTGACCTTGGTTTGAGCTCCACTCTGCCTGTGATTGCCATCTTCCTTGACCTCATCCTGTTACCCGACCTTGTCTTGCCTACCACCTGCTCTCACCCGGCCTGTTGTACTACCTCACCTTGATTCGCTGTGCTATTGTCTGATTTGTATTTATATTATTAATATTATTATATATTATATTTATTTATTTGTACTTGGCCGCCGTGGCAGTATCAGCCTCATCATATTGCATTGGTATTCCTTATAGAATTATTGGCTCCCCATGCTGCATTGGTACTTGTCCCCCATGTAATTGTCCGGCTACAAATGTTGTATTGGTACTTGCACATTGCCCTACTGCCCTTTCCACACTGCTCTCTATGGCAATGTTTGGCTGGCATATTATTTTTCCACAGTAGTTTGCCTTATTTGCCCTAACAATGGGAATAATTTTTTACTGCATTATCTGTAGGCTCCTGATCGTCTCTCAGTCCTTCCCCAGACACCATCCCTTGCTAAGATAAGTCCTGGGGCATCCGCGTGCTAGGATGACACAACTAGCCTTCCGAGGCTGAGTGGGGGCTCGCTATATACATAGAGTTCAGCAATAGATTAAGAAACTGGTGTCTGGCGAGCACTGGTGCGGGACCTGGGCCTTACAGCTGAGACATAATCTTAAAAAGAAATTCATAAAACATATCTGGTGTTTACTGATTCAATT
>NW_027317040.1:0-546 GCF_032062135.1 Pyxicephalus adspersus
GTGTAGCTGAGGGGAAGTGTTTGAAATGCCAGACACGAGCAAAGCGGGGCTAAATCTCATGAGTGGCCCACCCCTAGAACTCTCTCTTCATTAAAATAGCACTGCTACTACAATTCATCATTAAAGGCTTTAAAATAGTCCAATGTAGGGTCACGCAGTCCAATGTGGAGAGCCCGCTGGTCTATAGATGAAAGTGATGCCGGGAATTGTAGTAGCGGTGCTATTTCAATACAGCGGTGAGCCAGTTGCAGTTCATATTTAGGATTCCTTTGGGGGCCAAAAAAAAAAGAACGTGTGAGGCAACAGTTGGGGCTCCGGGGCCAGAGTTTGACACCCGTCAAGGAGGAACATAGGTGATGCGTGCGCCATCTCCGCAAGACAACAAGCTGATCTGACAGCTCTGCAGGCAGCATGTGGTCTGTGGGCCATAGGTTGGACAAAACTGTTCTAAAATAAAACATCATGAAAACTCAAAGTGGCAGAAAAGATAGGATAGATGTAGACCAACTTACACCATTTAGAGCATATTTATTACAATAATCAATT
>NW_027317040.1:3001-7076 GCF_032062135.1 Pyxicephalus adspersus
CTCTAAATTGAATGCTACCTTCTGATCCACAACGTCTTAGCTCTCCTTAGTACTCTGTATGATTGGATGGTACTTGCTGATCAGTACTCGGTGCTCTCCATGGTCACCTCTGGTGCTTAATGATCTCTATGATGGGATTGGCACCTACTGTTCTCTAAAATTACACAGAACTTACTGTTCTCTATGGCTGAAGGGATTTGTGACTCCCTGTCTCTATTTATATATGTGGATGGTGCAGGGGATAGAAAGATATATACTCACATGACCCCACATACCCAGCTGGTACTTACAGTTCTCTATGGCTGAATGCTACGTAGTGATCAGTGACTGTGATTAGATTCCACTTTCTCTGTCTTCAAATAGGTTGTTGCTTAATACTGACCAATGCTCAGATAATACATAGTACTTACCAATGCTCAGAAAATAGTGTTATCCGTGTTCAGTTAATAGACGGATGATTATTTTCCGGGGTTGAGTGTTACTTACATTGATCTTCACTCAGCATATAACCATAGGTGAATTCTTCTCTGATACACTGGGGGATCAAGGAAGTTTTACCTGCAGAATAAAGAAATGGAAAAGGTAATGATGGCAGATGGAGAACAGCCAGGCAAAGAGGAACCTGCAATAGTAATCTAGGTAAATATAAGGGCCTGGACTAGTATATAGGTATATACCGAGATATATACCCAGGTATACACTGAGTTCTACAATAGTGAAACAGGTATATAAAAGGGCCTGGAACATTGAGCCAGGCCTAGATTAGTGATCTGGGTATATATGGGGGTCTAAAATAGTGAGCTGGGTAAATAAAGGGACCTAGAACAGTGAGCCAGGTACATATAGGGGCCTAGAATATTGAGCCAGGTATATATAGGGATCTAGGACAGTGAGTCAGGTATAAATATAGGGGCCTAGAAAACTGATCCGGGTATATATAGGGGCCTAGAATAGTGAGACGGTTATATTTAGGGATCTAGACTAGTTAGCCGGGTATATATAGGGGGGTCTGGAATAGACAACCAGGTAGCAGTAGCCCGGGATAAGGAACTTTATTTCCTGCCCCTATACACCGATAGAGGTGGGACAGATGTACCCTCAGCACCAGGAAAAGATTCAGGTTCTGTAGGGGATGCCAGGAGGTAAGTAGACACTCAGTGGGGTATTTCATTTCCACATGTGCCCATAGCTCCTTGTGTAATACAGAAGAACATACCCAGGGGTATAATTGCCCTACACCTGGCAATCTGATTGTAGAATTTCTATGGCATCTCATTCACATCTACCAGAGGCTAACACAAATAATCTGCTCCAATGGTATCCAGGAGGGTAGGTCGGGCTGCAAAGTGTATGGGGAGCCTTATTGGGGTCTGGGCCCCGGGAAAGCTGCAGGTAAGGGCCCAGAAGATGAAGGGCGCCATGACTCAGCTGAGCACGAGCAAGGGGATAATAAAATTGGAGCAAAGCAGTAACCCGAAAACATCAGCTTAGTTATAAATCACTTTAAAATATGTTAAAGTGGAAGTAATTATTATTTTTTATCATCATGTAGGTTCTTTATTGCAAAGGTTACAGGTGTGTGTGTCCCTTCTGCAATATAAAACGCTAACCTGTCTGAATGCTGAATTTTAATGCACTTACCTGTTCCCGTTCCATCACAGGCTCTGCCATCTTTTCTTATCCTTTTCCAGGTTTTAATCTTCGGCTGTCTTGATTGGCCGGGATGACATCAGGCAGGTAAGTTTGATTTATTACAAAGGGGACACCCGCCTAATAAGGAGAACTTATCACAAGATAATAAAAAATAATCCAATGGAAAAACCATGTGTGAAAAACTAAGTACACCCCATGATTTATTAGCTGCTAGAAGCTGGTTTAGCAGCAATCACTTGAGGTCATCGTTTTCGCTAGGATTCTGTCCATCTCTCACATCATTGCAGAGGAATTATGGCCGAATCTTGTTTATAACATTACTTTAGCTCATTGAGGTTTGCAGATATTTGTGCTCAGCTTTATTAGGGTCCTTATATCTGGATGTTAACTTTAGAACACCTTGATCTGTGTGATCTTTGTTCTTTTACAAGACACAATTCAATCATGGGGTGTGCTTTCACACATCAAATTTCTATTTTGGCTCAAGAATTAATGACACAGAATTATTTACACTTAAAATTTGCTTTAACGCCCCTAGCATTCTAAATCCTACCAAATTTCCATGCAAAAAGCGTTGCATTTTTTGGAAATTTATTTTACATTGTAGGTTATAATTCTTAGGCATAACTCACCGAAATACGTCCAATATTTGATAAATGTATTAAAAACTTTAAATAAAAAACACAAAAATCTGGTAAAATAATAAAAAAATAGCTAAACATGTCATGTAAGTGTACAGTAGCAAATATAATATATATATAATATAATTATATATATATATGCTATATGGACAATTCTTTGTATTGGACTCAATACAGTTATTTGTATTGAATCCTTTACAAAATTATTTGAATTTCCTGCCGTTCCGCCCGCACCAACTCATACATCAACGTCACTGGTAAAACCCCGGAGATCATCTCTGTATTGCGGGGCTGAAGATCACAGAAAAAGGATGCGGGGGGACAGCGACAGAGCAAGGTAAGTGGGGTTTTTTTTAGGTTAAAGCCACCCTGAGTGTCCCCAATTCCACCCCAATTCAAAATTAGGATTACCACTAGGGGGGATAATCATGACATTACATGCTAAGGACCCAATGATTATGTTTTTTCATCCAAATAAATATTTTTTAGATTTCCAAAAAGAACGATTTTTGCCCACATGTCTTCAAATCCGGATGGATAATTTACACTGTTTAGCTGGATTATAATGTAGTACTTTATATTTATTCCTGCTTTAAACTGATTTTATTTTCCCTGACAGCAGCCTCAGCTGTTTTAAGGACTCCCATAGCTTTGTGGAAAGAAAGATGCTTTGCCTTCAAATCCTCCACAGTTCTTGTCCCACTTACCGTTCTGACCTGCTAGAAAAATACTCCCTAGCCGCTCTTTTCGCTCCACCAATGACCTACTAATGGCTTCTTCACTGATAACCTCATCACATGCACGGTTCCAAGATTTTCTAGAGCTGCCCTGACTTTCTGGAATGGTCTTCCTCCTTCTATTCAGATTGCTCCTACTTTGTGCTCTTTTAAAAGAGCCCTCAAAACCCATTTTTCAAACGCACCTACCTGTATTCTTCTGTCTCTTTAAACCCTGACTACTTCCCACCACTACATATCTCCCTCCTATTGTGTGATACGTCCCCCACCTCCTATATTGTAAGCTCTTTGGGGCAGGATCCTCTCCTCCTCCTGTGTCACTCTCTGTATGTGTCTGTCATTTTCAAACCCCTATTTAATGTACAGCGCTGCATATTTTGTTGGCGCTATATAAATCTTGTTTATTAATGATAATTGAGTGATTACGTTTTTTTTCCCCACCATGAACACAATACTTATACAACACAATTGGCATTATTGCAACAATAAAGTTGAAATTTGTTGGGATGTCCATAAAAAACAAGATTTAGCAAAAATGCAGTTTATTTCTCCCAAAGAAAATCAGTTTTAGGGTGATACCAGAGATCAGGTTTCTTGAGCTTCAGCTGGAGATACAGAAAAAATTTTTTATACTTTAAGAGAAGTACCAGCTTGAGGACCCTTGGAATCCTAAATCTTGACACGCAGTGAACCTGAGTGATCCAGCAAACCTGTATCTGGTCCAGGATTCAAAACATTTGCTAGCAAATAACAAATGACTTGGAAGAAAAGAAATCTATTCCAGGTTTGCTGGATCACCCAGATTCACTGCATATCAAGATTTAAGATTCCAAGGGGAATTATCACCTTGCACAGAATAACTCACGTACTGAGTGAGTTGGAAATCTGCTGAATTCAACCATTTAAGTATGCACAGAAAAATCTTACTTTTGTTTCATATGGCTTTGCACATAACTAAGTATTCTTTGGAAAGTAAATATTCCCTGGATTCACATTCAGATAAGTAAATAATACCTTGCAGGTAATAATTCAACTTGGTAGATT
>NW_027317040.1:7295-31338 GCF_032062135.1 Pyxicephalus adspersus
AATCTGACTATAAAGATTGGTAAGTACCTTATTGATCAACAAGTACCACCCAACTATAGAGAATAGGTAAGTACAATCCAACTATAAAGAGCAGTAAGTACAGTGCTACCTGACTATACACAAACAACCATAGAGCGTACTTAAGCTCCCCGATAATGGACTCAGTGCCGATTTCGGATGAGAATCTGGTGTGTGTACAGCGCCTGTTTTCCATCGTCCGAACGACCGTCCTGGCGGATGCACGAACGATGGAGGAGGAACCATCCTAATGCAAGAGAAGGCGGAGAACAGGCAGCAGGGTCCCACTCCGTCATTCTCCCCCTCCCCTCCATATAGAGAGAATGGTGCTGTATGTACAGAGCTTGTTCATGCATCGTGCAATCCTTAGTCGCTGAAAAGGATCATAAAAGATCCTTTCCAATGACTATAATTGCACGTGTGTATGCAGCTTTAGTATCATCCACAAATAGAGAACAGTATGAACTATCTGATAGAGATGAATGGATATCCGGAATTCCCAATTTCGTCAGATTTCTGACTTTTGGTGCTAAAATCTGACTTTTGGTGCTAAAATTCTGAGATTTGCCAATTCCAACCAAATTTGTGTGTTTTGGGGTTAAATTGTCACTATTACTGCTGGAGATGTTGGGGGACCGGGAGACCATGTCCCTAAAATGTGAAAAAAAGCTAGTAGTTTTATTAAAATATAATATTTGTCACACTTACCTCTTCCTCACCAAAGACCCCTCTCTCCTGCGCATGTGAGCAGTTCTGATGCTGGGCGTGCCTACGCTGGCAAGCTTTATTAGTTTCGACGGACAATCAGAAAATAGCCTATTGACCATCCCTGGCTATATAGCTAGCTTAGACACAGCACTCAGTGTTGTGAGCAAACTACCCTGTGCTGTTCCAGTGTTCCTCTCTGTCTGTGGATATTTCTGTGCCTACTTTTGCTTCCAGTGTCTCCTGTGTTCCCTGTGTCCGCAGTGGCCCTGTGTCACTACTAAATGTGTTAGCAAGAGAGGTCAGGTCACATGCCAGGGGTCAATTACCAGGGATCCAGGAGACGGACACCAGTTACACAGGGGCCACTGCGGACACGGGAACACAGGAGACACTGGAAGCAACAGGAGGCACAGGTGACACAGGAATATCCACAAACAGACAGGAACTGGAACAGCACAAGGGAATTGGCTGGGAACCAACAGAATGGACAACGAGGGGTTAACGCAGGAGCTGGGCAGAGGAAACACTGAACTACCCAACAGGTGTACAGCAATTAGCTCAACAGAACTAGGGGCTCCGCACAATGGAGACACATTGCAAGAAAACTGAGTGCTGTGTCTGAGCTAGCTAAAAAGCCATGGATGGTTAAGAGACTATTTCCTGATTGGCCAGTGTGAAAGTTTATAGAATATATACTAGCCTTAGGTTAAGTGAGAATTAACTCAAGCTATAATATTCTGTTTTAAAATGACTAACTCAATTATTTGTGTTCTTTACTTCGGTTCCTGGAGGCGCCTTGGCCTTGCACCTGGTCAAGGGAAACCAGATAAGAAGACGATAGAAACTGCCAGCAGATAAGGAGACCATGGAAACTACAACCCCCTCAAGAAAGCCAATTAAAAGTGGAACGTACAGCGGCAGTAAAAAGCAAAATAATAATTAGTCTGTCTCCAGGCAAATTAAAGAAGAGACCAGCCCAGAATTGGATGACCGGTGACGCAAGGAACTGAAGTAGATAAAATATCGATTTTTGCTTAAGTTGCCAGAGACTCCTTTAGACAGAGGAAAGGACAGTCCTGACCTCTATTGCCTTGTCTGTTGTGAGTTTCCCACGCGTGAATAAAACCTTAATTCTTTTACTATACCTCAGAAGTTGTCGTGAATAATTGTCAACTTACCATTGACACCAGCAAAGCTAATAAAGCTTGCTAGGGTAGCCACCCCCTGAGTCAGAACTGCCCGCCTTCGCAGTCCTTGTCAGGCACCATTAGGAAGATCATTATTTTTCAAATGGATTTATCTTTTTTACAAAAATTCATATAAATGGTCCGCGGGATTTAAAATTATGAAATTAGTGATCTATGAGGTCGGAAAGGTTAGCGACCGCTGGTGTAGACAGTTGTAGAAGAAAATACAATAAAAATAAAGGGAGCATAAATAACCTGGCTGTAGTATGTGTTAAATGTAATATTTATTTGTTTTGTGACCAATGCAAGCTAAAAGGTGCAATCCCTCAAAAATTAAAACCAGATCCTTTAAAGGATTTGGGACCTTCTGGGACAGGGAATTAGGGCAGCAAGCATGTGTTAACCCTACTATCCATAAAAGGATACTATAAAAGGATACTAAAAAAAAATGGCAAAGGGATGTTTCATTCTCTTTGATATAATCAAACCCCAACCTGCCAATAACGTTCACAATGACAACTGTTAGGCAGAGGGTTTCAAATGCAAAACGTGACCCCAGTGTTGTGGGAGTCATTGCTGCATTGTTTTTAAACCCAAAAAGTATGTATTGTTAATTTAACCCATAAACTATTAGCTTTCTCTCCAGGGATTCTACTACAAGTCTCAAACACAATACCAGTGTTGTGGAAAGGGTCATTGGTAACCTTCAATCCCCATATCACTAAAGATACAGGACCCCCACAAATGCAAGGTAGGAAGCACATATTGGGTTCAATTTATACAACAGGGAATCGGACATTTCCTATTTTATAAACAGAGCCTATAGCATAGTTATAGAACTTAGTGCACTTCATGCCTGGAACTCCAGAAGTCTTGAGGACAGCCAATGCTCATGTAAAGGAAAATAGTTTGGGAGTAGCTTGAGAACCTAATTATCATGTAATACATGTGAACTCAGAACTCAGGGAAGAAGGAATACATAGAGTACATAGAGAATTACATATATGTACATACAGAACTATATGCTCCTAGGAGCTCTGGGAGTCCAGATGACACCTGATAATACTGTAAGGGAAAACAATAGCAAAAACTTGAAACTACGACCTGAGCCCTTGTCTACCAGAGTGAACTCCCAATCAGGATTTGAAGACTGATATGGAAGTCAAAAGGCCCATAGAGATCAAACTGGTGGTGCTAAGAGTACACATAAACCTAGGCATGCCCCAGTTTGAATTTCAGGAGCCCATTAGAACATGCAGTTGAACCCTCTCTCCTAATTTAGGTGTGTCCACTACGAAACTGTTCATACCTAAAATATATTATCTCTACAGAAGGGTCAAGTTGGAAGTTCTCATAAAGTTGATGGAAAAAAAGCGGCATCCCCAGTTTTAGCTCCAGGAAACAAACATGGCCTCTGGTATCACCCTAAAACTTACTGAAATAAACTGCATTTTTAACTCTTGATTCCTATGGGAATCCACACAAATTCCAAGTTTCTCTCTCTTTTTTTTATTTTAATGTTTCATGCATGGTCTGAAACAAAACTTAATTGTTGCAATAATGCTTATTTTATCAGTATTGTGTACATGGTGGAAAGAACTTGAGCACCTCATTATTCAAGATCCGGGGAAGATGGAACAGATCGTACATACAGAACTATATGCATCTTTTTCCTGGGGAGGTCTGGAATTTCGGATGACAGCTGAGGCTACTGTCAGGAGAAAAATTAAGTTTGAAGCACAAATAAAATTGAAAGAACCACTCTAAAATCTGTCCTACCAGTGTAATCTCTCCATCATTGAGAACTAATATACTAGGAAAAAGGCCCATGAAGATAAAACTGTGGGGTGCAGTGAGTACACATAATCTTAGGCATACCCCAGATTGATTTTAGGAGTACATTAAATGACTTAAGGAGGTTGAACAAGGAGACAATATACCACAAAAACTCTCTTTAAGTTTAGTGTGTACATTACAAAACGGTTCATACCTAAAATGTGATAACGCTACAAAATGGGGTCCTCAAGCTGCCAGTTTTCTTAAAGTAGAAGAGAGGATGGCTGCATCCCCAGTTTGTCCTCAAGGAAACAAACATGGCCTCCGGTATCACCCTAAAACTGATTTTTATTTTTAGAAAATACATTGCAATTTTGCTAATTCCTGGTTCCTACGGTGATTCATACAAATTTTGCTCTGGTTTCAACTTTATCTTTCTAACTTGGTCTAAACAAAAATGTATTGTTGCAACAATGCATATTTTATCAATATCGTGTAAATGGTGGGAAAAAAATTGATTACTCGATAATTCCAACCCCCACAACTCAAGGAGAACATAAAGTGACTAAAGAACTATTTGTAGCTTCTTCTCAAAGCCAGGGAAGTCCAGAGGACAGTTGGTACCCCCATCAGTGAAAAGAGTCTATTCACAGCAGCACATCTTGAAATGTTCAAGAACCAGTTGAAATTCCAAAAATTTCCAAATTCAAAACAGCAGTTATTATGAGAAACCCCAAAACTTCTTTTTAGTTCTTCACCACAACTCTCACAAATACCCCACAAGAAAACGTATTTCCTGAGTTTACAAGTTGCCAATGGATGGTAGGAAAGACTTGGGTGTGATTAACCCCCCTTAATGTTTGGAAAAATACCCTGTCAAAGATATAAGTTCTTCAAATACAAGTTTCAAACAAGGCTGCAACAAGAAACTTGAGCACCCAATAATCTTTGTATCTCTGAAACATAAGACCCCAAAACTCAATGAAGGTGATACACATTAGTGGATACAGAACAATATGGACCTTTTCCATGAATCTCTGGGAATACACACACAATGGAAATGTTAAAAACCCCATAAACTCTTTAATTCATAACATCAGAGGCAACGGGAAACACCACAATGGTAAACTTCATTATATTTATATACACTTCAAGCTTCATTATATTTTTGTTTAACCAATCTCTAAAATCAATATTTATGATTATTGTAGCGGGTCTCTGTCTATATCCTTTGTTCTATTAATATGATTTTAAAAAATATTCTCCAATAAACCCTCATTACTGCTCTACTGATTTTCCCAATTTACCAATAAACATTTATCTGGACAGTTAGGACTGAAAATCCCCTTAAACCCCAAAATTTTAAAGACAGAAGACCCCAAGATAGGAGCTACTAAAAGAAAACTGGCTGGCTGATGCCCATGTCAGGTACAAAAATCAGTTAATGCAGTACATCTCTAAAGATTTATGAAATATGAAGAATTGGACATGCGTGATTCTTTCCTATACCCACTGTACTTGAGGTCACAGGGATGCGACACTTCTAGAAACCACTAACATGCTGCAAATCACCTCCACATGCCAATGACATCCTGAAAAAGAACACCAGATACCAACATGGTGCAAGGATTTACTGCGGACCGTGCTGCAAGAAATCTCTAAAGATCGACAAATACAAAAGACGTTCCTGAAAGACACCACAAGCTGCTATCAACCTAGTGCCGCAACCCACTGAAGACCCCCAACATGCTGCAAGAGATCAAAATGTGACAACCAACATACTGAAGGAGACCACCAGACACAACTAACATCTTTTAGAGGTCACAAGCTGAAATGAAAATTGTTTTTTTTACAATAAAACATACCTAAAACACCAAAACATTTGTTGAAATACAAGAAATAATATAAATGAATATAATAAGTAACATAAATAACATGTGGAGTAAATAGGTACCAAATATGTCAACCCTTAAATTGCCTGGGCGGTTGAAAAAGTAAAAACACCAGAAATTGTCTAAACAGGACAATATAAATGGCTTTACATGTCACCAGATGCAAGATAACAATGAATGTCAGTCTTAGAATGATTCCTTTTACTCCAACATAGCTAATATACAGTCTGGCTTAGAATTACCAGTCATGAGAAAAATAAAGTACCAAATTCCAAAATTGTATGTATTAGGAGATATTAAAAAAATGTTAGATTTCCCATTATTTTCTACCACAAGTCACCAGGACAAATATTTTCTTGTTGGGGACACAGAGGACAATGACCCTGACATAATGCTTACTGATATAATGACCAATGACCTGTCCTTCCATATGCATATAGAAAAGATTTGTAAGTTCATTATTATCACGTTATTTGCATTTTCTTTTAGATTTAGAGGTAAAAAGGCAAACTTACTACGGCTAATCTTACTTGTAGACTTGTAAAAGTGGCTCCTCTGTGCGCTCCTCAAATCTTCCCCTGTCAGCGAGCCTCACGTGACTGCTCTGTGCGTCACGTGCCTCTTCGTTATTCTCCGTTCCCGTTGCTCCTATTGGCTCACGTGGTTCCTCTGCAAGCTCTTTACGTGAACCCCGCCAACAGGAAAAGGCGCCACCTTCTGGTAGATCCTGCTCAGGTTTCCTTCCCTCTTTTACTGCGCAGGCTTTTATCCCGGGGACCTTTTGTGAGTTTGTGGCTCCGCTGTTCTTGTGGCGGCTCCCGTGTCTCTGTTAGGTGACTCCTGTGCAAAGTTCAACATGTCCTCCGCCAAGTCCCGGACAATTGTCGTCCTGGGACTCCGAGGGGTCGGTAAGTGGCTGGGAAGGGGCTTGATGTGATGTAGGTGCGGTGCCTGCTATGTGTTCAGGTGGCTGCTTTGCTCCAATTGTATTGTCCCCTTGCTGGTGCTCATCCCAGTAATGGCGCCCTTCATCTTCTGGGCCCTCACCTGCTGCTTTCCAGAGGCCCCGACACCATGAGGTTCCCCATACACTTTGCAGCCCGACCTACCCTCCTAGATACCATCGGAGCAGTTGGTTTGGGTCGGCCTCTGGTAGATGTGAATGAGATACCATAGAGGTTGTACAATCAGATTGCCAGGTGTAGGGTAATGTTACCCCAGGACACTATTCTAAGCCCCCATATATACCCGGGTCACTATTCTAGGTCCCCATATATACCCATATCACTATTCTAGGTCCCCATATATACCTATATCACTATTCTAGGTCCCCATATATACCCTTATTACTATTCTAGGTCCCTGTATATACGCGGATCACTATTCTAAGCCCCCATATATACCCAGATCACTATTCTAAGCACCCATATATACCCTGGTCACTATTCTACGTCCCTATATATACCCAGATCACTATTCCAGGTCCCTGTATATACCCAGATCACTATTCTAGGTCCCTGTAAATACCCAGATCACTATTCTAGGTCCCTGTATATACCCGGATAACTATTTTAAGTCCCCATATATACCGAGATCACTATTCTAATCCCCCATAAATAACCGGATCACTATTTTAGACCCCTATATACACCCGACTCCCTATTCTAGACCCCTATATATACTTGGCTTACTATTTTAGTCCCCTATATATATACCTGGCCCACTATTCTAAGCTCCTATTTATACCTGGATCACGATTCTAAGCTCAAATATATACTCAGATCACTATTCTAGGCTCCAATATATACCCAGATGTTAAGGCGATCTATTGATCCCAGATGAATTGTCCCTCTTTCTCTGATGACTTTTGTTTACAGCGCTGGAAGAGTGTAACATAACTTAATGGACGAAGGGAGGAGGATGAATGGACGAAGGGAGGAAAGGGGAGAGTTTAAAGGCAAAAAGGGGGGGAGCGGATGTTAGTTTACTGATAGGAAGAGTACAACTAGTTTCAACATAACTCAATCATCTACAAAACATAACAAAAGTACAAAAATATTTAACTTCAAGACTCAGCAAAATTCCTCAGCTACTTTAATTTCCCTCTTTTTATCCTTCAACAAAGGATGACTACTTGACCTCATACGTCTGTTCCTTTACATACAAATAGACAGCTTTAGCTTCTTGGTCATACATACCTTGAGGTAGCTGAGTGATTCTCCGTAGTACTATCATCCTACAGTGGGGTATTTCAGAGGGGTTACAAGTCATACGGTAACATATGTCTCCCTGGGTAATATTTATAGTATGTGTAAAAATCATACATTTTTCCTGGGGAATCATAGGTTTTACAGTTGTTGAAAAAGTTATACGGGTCATGAGATAAACGTATCTTACTTTCAGTAACATCGGTGTCATTGTAGATATTGCTAAAGACTCTAAGCAGTATGCTGACTGGAGTGGAGACAGCAATCAAACAAGAAGTTAACATATCTTGAGTACTATACATATCAGATAAGCAAAAACTAGAGCTATTATATATTTCTTTGGTAAGATGTTCTCATATGTTACCACGGAAGTCAGTCCAGTCACTATACTCAAATTCTCGTCGGTGCATAGACAGGGTAGAGTCATTCTTTAGGCTAAGGCTTCATTGAAGACAAATGAAGGGCAAATCTTGAGGGTGATATTGGCAAGTTGTTGTGACCCATACAAGGCAGAATATGATCATCAGGGCTCCAAAACTGCAGACAAGCATCTGGGCTGGTACTTGTGGATCAAGAAGCATCATCCGGGCGCTGGATCGGCGGTGCCTTTTCACTCTTGAAGCGTGTATCCAGGCGGGTCCTCCACTGGTCAGCATGGCTGTTCTAATAATGGCTTGCACGGTGACCGGAGGTCCAAAGGGCGGATCCAAGGATTTGTGCTTGTGCAGAGCTTTGACCAACACTACGTCTCCGGGCTTCAATAGGTGCGTCGGTTGATCTGTAGAGAGAGGAAAAGAGAGAGAGATTTCTCCGTAGTTGCTGTTCAATTTTTCAATTACCTTAGCTACATATTGATCTGTTGTAAGTCCCCCAGTAGTAAGATAAGGGGTTCTTTGGCCCAAGGGGTGGGGAATGGACGTCTCATTAAAATTTCAAAGGGTGATAGTTTATTAATTGGATTGGGTGTCATTTCTATTTCTGCTAGCAGGGCTGGTAGGTATTGGTCCCACTTATGGAATGTCCCTCCAGCTGCTTTTCTAAGTTTGTCTTTTAATGTCCTATTCATCTTTTCTACTACTACAGCACTCTGGGGGTGACATGGGATGTGGAACTTCCATTCTATGTTCATCATTTTTTAAATTTCCTGTGTGACTTTAGAAGTGAATGGAGCAGAGGCTTTGGCATGAAAATATGGTAGTCTGTTGCCCCTGGCATCGCAGGAATTGGGAAAGGTGTGTGCTTGACATTTGACAATTGCTCATTGATTTGGGAGGTGAATGGCTTGTAAAAGTTTTAAAATTAATGCTGAGTGCTGACAACTCTAAACGCATAGCAGGAGTCAGTGAATATGTTTACAGCTTTTCCTTCCATAATTCACTGGCTCTGGTGAGTGCTATCAATTCTGCGGCTTGGGAAGAGTTAACAGAGAGTGGTGCGGCTTCAAGGACTGTGTCAGGGAGCTGTACCACAGCATATTCAGCTAAATACGTTTTTAGTAATGGATGTTGTGGATAAGTCTGAACGTAGTGTTGATGTGTTATATATTACATGGGTGTGTCTTCGTGTGGGCATCCCTATGCTTGATGTGGTTTGCCTCCCCATTGTATGGGGTACTTTGGGCAGGGTGGTTGTAATTGTGAGCTGAATGTGGCTGCATTGGTGTGCTATGTGTTTGTTGTTGTACTGACTGCTGTTGGTGTGTAGGGCAGTCCCTGGCCCAATGACCTTCCTGTCGATAGGCAAAACATGCTTAATTCCTTCTAACATTTCCATATCCTCTATTGTCATTCCTGTCCTGTGTACCTCCTCTGCCTCTACTTGTTCCTCTGTACCCTCCAGGTTTCCCTGAATAATGGAGTCCCTTGGGGTTTTGACGGTTTAGGTAGCTCAAAGCAATTATCCCATTATATCCTGCAGGGGTAATATGCTCCAATTATCAATAATCATTTTGGCAGTTTTAGCATGTTCAGGGAATTATCCATTAATCAGTGACAGTGTAAAAACAACATTCAAATCTCCTCCTAATCCTAGACCTGCCTCTTCCTTCCACACTTTCATAAACCTTCGAGCATAATCACTTTGGGTTCTCCTGCTTTCTGTTTGCACGCTAATGCTGTGGCCAATGATTTTCTATCTGCATGTATCCTAACAAATTCATTATGCACTTGGTCCCACATAAGTTTTTGGGGTTAAATATACAACAGTGGATGATGTGTAGCCGCTGCTGCTGGGTGACATAGGACTAGTGGGTGGTGGTAATAATATCTGTTACTGCTTGGTCTTTGTTTTGGTAAGACGAGGATAGGCTGAGGGGGAATCCTGTATAATGGTTTGTTGCTGCACGGACTGTATTAGACAGATATCGTGCTCGTAATCCTCATCCTCCTGTGTTCTCCTTTGTGTTTCTGCTGTTAGTTGTGGATATAAGGGTGTATAAGGGGGTGGAATAGAGGATGTGATTTGGGCAACAGTTTTCTTTTTATGGGGGTAATATTTTCAATACATTTTCAAAGTATACCAGACTTCCCCACAAGCCTTCATGTATTGCCGGTCCCACTCGGGAACTCGTGGTTCTAATGTGTATCCCCGTCTGTCTCAATTACTGAGACACATTCCTAAGATACAACTATTATGGAATTTAGAGAATGATCCTTCCAGTGGGAAGGGGTCAGGGCATTTCACGTTTTCAGTGCCATTTTTCAAATGTAATCTAAAAGGGTCAGTGTAATAGTCTCCTGCTCTACGGTTAACAAAATCAACAGGAGTTTCCCCTGGAACATTATAAGGAATATCCTCATCACTGGGTGACATGGCTGTGAGTTTTTGTTTCTGTCTGGTTTTAATGTGTTTCTTTACATGTTTTTTTTATGTGGGTCTGGGAGCTGTTGCTCCTTTGTGGAATTCCCCTTACCATGGGAATTCCCCATAGTATAAATTACAGTATAAATATCAGACGATTGTACACAGTTGTTGTTGTTAGTTCAGTTAGTTCAGCAGGTAGCTAGAGTGCTTGCTAACGTCCTGTTCCCAGGACCGCTTACCAAAACGCAGCTTAGGTCACGTTACTGCTTGCCCGAGGCAACCATAGCAGTGAGGATTGACCCAACCTCACCTTGGTAACCAGATTAGTATACACACTTATCTTTTATATAATATCTCTTACACTTCTAAATTATTGACATCAAAATTCTTATAATCTATACATTAAACAGAAGCTATCAGTGTGCACAAATTCAACAAAAGATTTCTCAAACTACTTCCAAAAACTTCCTAACTAAGGACCCAGTCCTTCTATGAGGGAGTCTTCACTGCAACAGTGCTAAGGTTTGTAAGATATCCACAGGGACACGGGAGGGCAGAGGTAGAAAAGAAAATTTCTACTTACCCGATCCTGGTCTTTTTAAGGTAGGTAGATATCCCACTTTTGACGCCAAACTGTTAAGGCGATCTCCTATTGATACCAGATCAATTGTCCTTCTTTCTCTGATGACTTTTGTTTACAGCGCTGGAAGAGTGTAACACAACTTAATGTGGTTAGATCACTCTCAAAACTTTATTGTTTGCACAAAGTTTATATAACAGTTCAAAGACATGATCAGTGCATGAATGGACAAAGGGAGGAAAGGGGAGTGTTTAAAGGCAAAAAGGGGGAAGCGGACGTTAGTGTACTGATAAGAAGAGTACAACTAGTTTCAGCATAACTCAATCATCTACAAAACATAACAAAAGTACAAAAATTATGAACTTCAAGACTCAGCAAAATTCGTCAGCTACTTTCACCAGATCACTATTCTAGGCTCCAATATATACCCAGATCACTATTCTAGGCCCCTATTTATACACGGCTCACCATTCTAGGCCTTAAATATATACCCAGCTGATTATTCTAGACCTCCATATATACCAGGCTCACTATTCTAGGCCCCCATTTATACCCTGCTCACTATTATAGACCCTTATATATACCCAACTACATATTGTAGACCCCTATATACCGAGCCACTGTTCTAAGCCCCTTTATGTACCAGGATCACAATTGCAGGTTCATTTTGTCTGGCTGAGCTCCCTCTACCATCATAACCATTTCCATTTCTTTATTCTGCAGGTAAAACTTCTCTGATCCTCCAGTTTATCAAAGGGGAACCCACCCGGGATTACCACCCAAGCAAAGATAAATGTAAATGCCACTCAACCCCAGAAAAGTATCATCTGAGCATAGATAACTTTAAGTATTATCTGAACATTTGTAAGTACTTAGTATTATCTGAACATTGTAAAGTACTTAGTATTATGTGAGCATAGGTAAGTACAGTGTTTTCCCCTGAAAATTATTTCAGCCGGGTTGGGGGAAGCTGTAGCCTGGTGGTAAAAACTGTCGGTGTGTCAAGACTCAGCAAATTTAGTGCTCCCAGTTATTTATGCCAAAGGTCATTGTGGAATGGGAGAGAGTGCAGAGAAGGGCAACTAAATTAAGAAAAGGAATTGAGGCGCTCAGCTATGAGGAGAGATTAGCTGAACTAAATCTATTCTCCATTGGGAAGAGACGTTTAAGGGGGGATATGATCATCCTGTGTAAATAAATAAATGGTCCTTATAGAGAACTCTCTTCCCCATTATTCACTTTGAGATCATTACAAAGAACAAGAGGGCGCTGCGTCTGGAGGAAAAGAAGTTTAAGCTCCAGATAAGGAAGGGATTCTTCACTGTAAGGCCTGTGAAAATGTGGAATTGGCTCCCTCAGGAAGTAGTTTCAGCAACTACTGTAGATTGCTTTAAGAAAAAGCTGGATGTTTTTCCAGAAGCACAGTATATAACTGGGTATTAAGGCTTTAAAGTAAAAATAACAGTGACGGTTGATCCAGGGAACATCCGATTGCCTCATGAAATCAGGAAGGAATTTTTTTCCCCTCTTGAAGCAAGTTGTACCATGGAGTTTTTTTACCCTTCCTCTGGACCAACTATGTCTTTTAGGGTTTTATGCCTGGTATTATGCCCAAACTGTTTAGTGCTGTGTATTTTAATCCAACTGCCTAGTGTTCCATGTTTTAATCATGTAATCTCTTGTAGTAGTTTTTTTTCATTATTAATATTTTTATTCAACAGAGGAATTTACAAACAGTCCGTTTTAATGTGACTATATAAATAAAATAAGATAAATGAATCATCATGTATCAAACCAATGGATAATCAGTGTAGAGATACAGTCAGAAACTCAACATTGCATTAACAAATATCATATGAATTCAAATAAGTGGACAAGATACAAAAACAAAGTTGCATTTTAAGTGGTTATTTGTGGATTTTGCTACAAATTCCCATTCTCAAAAAATTTTTTTTTACTTTCGAGTCTTTGTTGATTGCGGCTTCTTCCCAGTCCATTTGAAAGACATGTCTAAGTTTTTCTAAAAATAGAATCAAAGTGAAAGGGTCAGTGCTTATCCACTTATGCAAAATCACATTCTTAGCTACCATAGATATGATCGTGAGTAGTCTACCACAGCCCCTAGCCATCCGAACCTGCTTGGATAAAACTTCAAACAGAGCCCAATTTGGGGAGAGTGGGTGGAACGTTACCAAATGGTTCAGTGCAAACTGTACCACCAGCCTCCAAAACTTTTAATTAGAGGGCAGCCCGAAACGTGTACAAAATCTGCTACAGCCGCTCCACATTTTAAACATAGCGGGGACTCGCTTAGACCCATTTGAAAAGATCGATGTGCGGAAACATATGCACCATGAAAAAATGAAATCATTTTCTAGGCTTTGCCATAGTCAGACAAATTTCTTTAGGGAGATAAGTACTCCATCTGCTAAGACCCGTATACTGTACCTGTCCCCATAGTTCAGTATTGGTTTATAGTTGACACTAGCTGATTACACGGCGTTGCCCGGGTATTTATTAATTATTGAAATCTTATATTATTCAGGAAAAGGAATCAAAAAAAGCTATAGTGATTTTCTTGTCTACAGTGTTGTTTCATTTTTTTTGCCTTTGATTGCAATTGGCCAATTGCCTTACGTTTTCTCGAAGGCGTTATTACAGGTCTGAAATTTGTAAAAGTATGTAAAAATATAAGCAAAAGGTACACTATCAATGAGCAATACATATACACATACATACATACATATACATGCCAAAATAGCTCTGACATATACCACAGCACTGTATAAAGAGTCATATGTCTAGAAAGTTTGGTTGAAATGTGTCTATGCGTTTCCGAGTGATGACATACACACATACATACATTTACACTTCCAAATATAGCTCTGACATATAGCACAGCGCTGTACAAAGATGACTGGTGCACTCACATCAGTCTCAGTCATATATATTTTTCAAGTTTGAAAAATAATCACTGTATTCTATGGGCAAAAAAAAAAAAAAAACTATGTGTGAAATGTATTCAGCCGCAGTGTGATAGCTGTGTGTGTGTGTGTGTGTGTAAAATCTGCTTGTCATATTCTTGTCATAGTCAGCCCAACAACTCACTGTGATCAAACCTTCATATATTTTCTAAATTGTTGGTACACAGGGGACTCTCATAGCTAATATTAACCAAAATTTCTTTAAAGAATTTCAAGATATGGGGATCACGAGTTTAATAAATTGTGGAAAATGATTATTTGGGTTGCTGTTTCGTAAGAAAGGGCAACTAGGAGCCCAACATTGCAAATTAAGGACCCCCAGGGGCCACCTACATAGCAAGAAGTATTGGGGTGGAGCCCCTAACTTTATTTACCTACCTGTCACAAAACGATAATTGAAATACTATGCTACACTTTCTGTTCTTTGGACCCAAATTATTTGGAATGGGGAGGTGTAGGAAACTGAAAATGTAGGTGCAAGTGGGGGACACGTGTATAACCCCCCCCCCCCCAAAAAAAAAAATAACATGGCAACATTAGAACATAAAAAACCTCTGCCCTTCAAAACAAGCTGCACTGTACATATTACTGTCTTCTTCCCTACCTTAAACCCTAATTTCTCTAGAACAAAGAGGTGCAAGTAAACAAAATTATAGGTGCAAGTGGGGGACACTTGAGGCTAACACCCCCCAAACTTTCATAACTTTCATTACCATGGCATCATTATAAACTCTGTCCATCAAAAGCCTACCTCTCTGTTAGACATGACTGTACTCTACCAGTACTTGAGCCGCTATTTGATTTTGATGGGCAGATATTATAGTTCTGATGATGCCATTGTGATGAAATTTTAAGGGGTGTCATCCACAAATGTTCACCACACATTTTCAGTTTCCTACACCTCCCTATTCCAGGGGAAATTGGGGTTTAAGTGTTAAACGTGGGCAGTAATGTGTAACAGGGCAGTGCATTTACCAAAGTATTGAAATTTTTGTGTTTGTGTGTGTGTGTGTGTGTGGGGGAAGGAAGTGTCACCCTACTGCAGGGAAATTGGGATACAAAGAAGTGAAGCAGACAGGGTAACATAGTATGACAGTAACATAGTATGACTGTAGTAGATTTGTGACAGGTATGAATTTAGGGGCCCATCCCAATGCTCCTTCCTATGTAAGTGGCCCCAGGGGTCCCCAATTTGCATTTTCAATTAAGGTCACCTAGGTGTATTTGCTTTCTAAACAGCAAACCCAGTGTTGTATTTCCACAAGTTTTTACAGAAATTACAGACAGAAATTGTGATTATTATTAGCTATGAGGGTCACCTGTGCACCCTGAAAATTTAAATTTATTATGACTTACAGTTTAGGAGATAAGGTTTATACACAGAGAGTTGTAAGGCTGCAGAATCTGCAGTTACACACACAGGTATTTTGATGCCAATGATGTCATTACACACGCCCACGCGGGCTAATACATTTTTACTCAATGTGTTGTTTTGTTTTTTTCAATAGGTGACTCAGCACAGCTGTGACATAGGGCAGGGACAGCCTGTGTCCCAATCTCATTGTAGCTTTTCTGTTTCCCCACCAGCACTTATCAGCAGCTGGAATCCTCTGAACGGATGATAGCTGAGAACAAAGCTGCCTCTCTGTTGTACGTTCAGAGGATTAGAGCTGCTGATAGGAGCTGAGCGGAGGGGACAGGGAAGCCGGACGGTCTGCCTACCAAAAAGGGGCTGGGGAGAACTATGTAAGTACTAAGTAATGCCCCATCCAAAGATAGAAAGAGTGGAATCTAATCACTGTCACTGATCACTAAGTACCATTCAGCCATAAAATACTGTAAGTACCAGCTGGATATGTAGAGCCATATCAGTATATATCCTTCTATCTCCTGACCCACCCACCTATTATTTAGATAGCGAGTAACACATCCCTTCAGCCATAGAGATCAGAAAGTGCCATTCCAACATGGAGATCAGTAAATGCCATCTCACTATAGACATTAGTAAGCATTAGGTGACCATAAAGAGCACCAAGTACCACTCAGCTATAGAAGACAGTAAGTATCATCTGATAAAAAGAGCAGTATGTACCAGCCTACTCAGAGCAGTGAGTACTAGCTGACCATAATAAACAATAAGTACCCCCGGACCATAAAGAACAGTAAGTACTATCTATCCAATGAGAGCAGCAAGTACTATATGAGCATAGACAGCAACAAGTACCCTCCGGCCATGTAAAAAAGCAAAAATCACCTTCCATAGAGATCAGCAAATACCATCCAATCATACAGAGTACTAAGAAGAGCTAAGATTTTTGCGATCAGAAGTGAGCATTTAAAAAGGCCAGCCAAAGAGATCAAATTGTAGCTGAATTTGAAATAATGTTATAGTAATTTCAACATGTTTAAACAGCGTTAATGTTTGTTTCCATCACCTCTTTTCTATTGCCTTTCCTTAGGCTGGACAAAAACATTTTCCATGGATCAGACTAAATATAAACTCTGTGTGGTGGATACAACAAGTCAGGTAAGTCATTGTGTCTCTCTTTTTTTTAATTCTTTATTTTTCAAAATTTTCAGAATAAACATAATAACGTTACCAAAACATGGACAAAAAGGGAGGGAAGGATATACAAGAACATCACAAGGAGTATATCACATAGTCTAATAAAACTCTGCTAAATAAAATAGAACATCAGTAGCATAAGATCTGCACATAGATTGACCAAAGGGTCCATTAGCATGTAAAATATGTAAAAAATAATACAGATCATGGTAATATCACATATATCTAACACGAAAGGGTCCAAATGGTTCTTAAACTCTGGTGTTTCCCTATAATATATACAGTTACCCCACATAGCATTGAATTTATCTTGGGTACCCCACAAACTAGCCGTGAGGTCTTCCATCATCATAATGTCTTTCACCATAGACAGTTGGGGTGACCGTTGATTTCCAATAAAGTGAAATACAAGAGTTGGCAGCAATAATGAGGTGTCTAATAATGGAACTCTTGTAGGCCTTCTCTGAAATTGTATTGTGGTGCAGCAGAAAAAATCCTGGATCTGATGGTATAGTATATGTTGTGACTCTTTGAATAAGGGCTCTCACTTGTTCCCAAAAAGAGCGCATTAATGGGCAGGACCGGAAAATTTGAAGTATAATACCCGTCGCCTGGTCAGACCACCAGCACCTGTCCGTTACCTCTGGAATAAAGCTGTGTAACTTCTCCAGGGTCCTGTACTATCTAGACATTTTACATAGAATAAGATAAAATCTAGATATTTTAAAACTCAATTCCTGATATCTACTACTGATAGAAGATTTATGAACCAAGGTGAGCTTTGTGTTCTGTGTCTATGGGGTACCCCCCATAGTTCCGCCCCATACTTGGAGGTAGGTAGGTGAAATATTTTTAGAGGCAGAATTGAGCTCCGAGTATACCCGGGAGTGAGAGAGGAAAATTCCCTATCTTCCAGTCCTGGGGGGAAAGATGGATTTCCTAGAATTGGTATCAATGGTGATGGCAAAGGTGACATTTTTAATTGATACAAGGGTTTCTCACATGCCTTCCACTTGGCAAAGATTATTGGATGTGCTCTCAAAGCAGGCTGAGGTAATGTCGACAGCCAAGGGATAGCTGTGAGGAGAGTGGAAGTAACTAATTGTTTGACTCCAACCCATTGTGTATCCCTGGCATGTCTAAACCGATCTAAGATCTGAACCATATGAGCCGTCATGTAGTACAATCATGGGTTGGGAACCCCCTCCCCCCCTCCCGTTTAGCCCTGAACAGTAGGCTTCTACTTAGGCAGTGGCCCTTTTTGCCCCAAATAAACTGAAATAGGTGCAAAGACTTAAAAAATGAGGTAGGTGTAAAAATCAGCAATGCTTGTAAGAGGTAAAAAGATTCTCGGTAGTTGTTCATTTTAGTGATCTGTATGCGGGCAAACCATGAAAAAGTGAAGGTGGACCATCTTTCAAGACCTTTTGTGATGGTGGCAAGTAAAGGGGAAAAATTGAATGTAAGAAGCTGGGATAGATCCGCGGGGAGCAGGGTCCCCAAATACTTAATCGCCGTTTTGTGCCATTTGAAGGAGAAGGAGGGCATAAGCCTGGGTACAAAGAGCCTGGGACAGGGAAAGGTTGAGGGCAGCCGGCTTGAAGTAATTAATTTTAAAATTAGACAAGACACCATACTCCTTGATTGTCTGTATAAGATTTGGGAGAGGTTGCTGGATTGGTGATGACAAACAGGAGGTCTATTGTGTCTCTTAGGATATAGTATATTATAAATGGCTGACCTATAGTCTTCCTATTCTACAGGCTGAGTTCTCCTTCATTCCTCCATCCTACGTCTCTGGAGTTGATGGATACATTATAGTTTATTCGGTGGATTCCCCGAGAAGGTTGGTGTACTGATCTCCCTGATAAACTCTGTGAGCTCTCTTAGTGAACAGCCCCAGGAATCTCTGTTTACTGATTTTTCTACTAAGATTGTAGCAGCAGTGACATTTGATTTTCCTTCTCTCTTTATTTCCTTTATTCTTTATTACTACAATAGAAGTTTATATTAGAGTTGTAAGTTGTAAGAATTCTCAAAAAGTTGAAGTGTTGATGGCTAAGAGTTTCCAAGCTCCAGCTCCCTCTTCTGATCTCTCTGGGAAACTGCAGTCATGTATTCCTTAGCTTATATTCAGGCTCCTTTATTGCTCTGCCCTTTTTGTTAATTTTTCTTGTAATAATAATATTATATGTATTTTTTATTTCATTTTTTTCAGCTTTCATATTGCATCAGTACTGTATAAAATGCTGAAGGATAAAAGAGGGAAAGGATGGTGTGTATTATTTATTCTTTAATGTTTTATTAAAAAAAAAAATAGAATCATTCATCTGTTGATGCCCAAAAGATCTGAGCTTGTATCTTTAATTTTTTCCCTGGAAATTTTATTAGGCCGAGTGGGAAGAAACTGTAGGTGGGTGGTGACCCCTGTATTCCATACCCACCCAAAAGCAGCCGGGTGGTTACTGAACAATTATTGGTGGTACACTGTATCTTTCTTGTGGATGTGAAAGGATAATCTTTTGGATTTTATTTGGAATCCCTTTCTGAGATTGTACAAATGCTTAAAAAAATTTCTGGGTTGAACACTGCATATACAAACAACTAGTATTTAGATAGATAGGGGTAAGGGTGATAGGGCTGTCCCTGGCATTGTTAGTGATTTATTATGGGATTGGTGGCATTCTGCAGCAGACTTTCCATCCCAGGTAGCCAAGAATGCAGAATGTAGATTTTTAAAGAAGACCAAAAAACATTGTCTTCCTTTCTACTTTCTGCCTTCCCCACTTCCTTCTGTCATTCTTACCCTTTCCTTTCTCTCACTCTCTTTCCTTTTATTTCCTTCTAATACTCTCATTTCTCCCCATCTCTTTTTTCTTCCCTTTATCTTCTTTTTTTCTCTATCTATCTGTCTGTCTCTCTATCCCTCTGTCTATCTGTATGTCTCTCTGTCTATCCGTCTGTCCATCTATCTCGCTATCTATCTATTATCTATAGATCATCTCCTCAATAATATTCTTCTCTCATAATAACATTCTGTTACAACAGTCTGCGAAATCTCTTTAAAAATCATTGGCCTTGTTCCGGAGTCCTGAATTTGGTACAGATTGAAGCATATACACCATATAAAGGACATAAATATACTATAAAAGTGCTGTTAGCTTCTGGTGATGCATACTCAAAGATCATTTTTTAAGCTTTCTCAATAAAAGGCGCCATTGTTCTGTTTCGACGTTGTCAGATGGCTCTCCAATAAGGATTACTAGATAGTAAGCATTTTATCACACATTGCACAGTCCTGGCTCACTGTTGTCACCATCCAGCCATCCGCCTGGAGAAATTCCTTGCAGTCATTGCTGGAATCATTGTGAACTTGAAGTGGAAGAGGCTGCAAAAGATCAACAGCACTAAGATGCAATAAAACACAAAAACAACTAAAAGAGGTATTTTATAAAAACATGTAAATTGGTCATGATGCAGATTACAAACTACACATTTGTTTCTTTTTTCTGGGTTGATTTTAATTTGGACAGCAAATTAAGCATTTTTTGCCTCTATTTTTTTCTTTTCAGCATGCCTGTTGTTCTGGTGGGGAATAAGAAGGATATTCCTCCAGTTCGGTAATTGTCTTATTATTCTCTTCTACTTTATTTGGTAGCATTTGGCAATTTGAGATAGAGCTGTTTGATTTTTCTCTGCAGTCATGGAATTTCACCAGAAAAGGGGAGAGCAATGGCAGATTCGTGGGATGCGCCATTCATGGAAGTGTCCGCAAAAGATATAGAGGTAACGATTGAGCTTTTTAGCATTTGGAATGTACCTTGCCAGTAATTTATTTTGTGCAACAGCTACAGCACTCCTTTCCAGAACACTTAGGCCTTGCTCACATGAGCTTTAACTTGCAATAGAGCAAATGGCACAGCAAGCTTCTGAAAAATATTCATAAAGCTTTCAGAAAGCTTTGATGAGCTTTGTTAAAGTGACCCTGACACCACCCAGTACTCTCCCCAGACCCTTTTAGCTTGGCGGAGCACCCAGCACTTTTCAGTAACCAATCCGCTGATTTTGGGTGGTTACTGAAAAGTTGGTTCACAACAGGACCCAGTTACCATTCAAGTATTCTCCCCAGAATTTTTTTTAAGCTGGCTGGGAAGGAGCTGTAGGTGGGGGCTCCTGTATTGGGGCCAACTTTTCAGTAACCACCAAAAAACAGCTGGGTGGTTGCTGAAAAGTGCCAGTTGGTGCACCCAGCTAAACAAATAGGAAGAATACTGCACTTTTAGTCATGAAGTATGGTGAAAGGGTTCTCATCTGTAGGGGACAAGCCCTGACAACCAAAGGGCCACACTTAATATTTATCATATTTAATGCTACATAACACCATTATAGAATGTGGAATGGTGAGAAACGTGAGCACGAGCTCGGTGGAGCTGGAGAAGTCTGTTGGAAATCACCAAAGGGTCACACTGTTTTACTGTCTCACCATCTTACTAAACCAGTAAAGCTTTAAAGAGAGTGGCACACGGGGCATTGTCAATGCTTCATATTGCTTTAGTATAGTGTTCGCTAACCTTTTCGGACCCATGCACCACTAAATTTACCAGCTCCGGACCACGCAAAGGAGAAGAAACTTTCCCCCTTAGTGATCAGATGAAGCCAGAATCCGTCCAGAGACACAACCCGCCCATATCACTGAGCCTGTGACCTATATGGGGGACATAGTCCGTGGCTCTGGCTGGTGCTCCCCCCCCCAAGCAGGGTCTTTGTTCTGACCCCACTCGGGCACACCGGCCAGAGCTGCGGACCACCGGCTGAAGGCCGCTGCTTTAGTAAATTCAGATAGAGTGACTTTGACCAGTTTAGGTCTTAGTCTTCCCAAATCAGCTGATTCTGTTAATCTGTCTTCATTACATTAGGAGAAGGATTGGTTATCGAGGTGAAAATATATGATAGAAAAAAAATGTATTTATCCTGAAAAAAGGAAGCTAATGCAGCCACTTATAGGGACCAGTAAGCTGTAATAGATTAAAGTTTTGTTTTAGAATCAGATATGCTTAATACCTTTCCAACAAACATTATGTCTTCATTTTGCTCGATTGAAGATATACAGTCTGTTTTTCTGGGTGTGTTGAATGCCTGGTCTCCGAATGTGCCCGGTGGTCCATCTGCCAGCCCCTAAATTTTCACAGAACATGGCACTGATGGAGAGCTGGCGGGAGGAAGTGCCCAATGGGTACCATGATTGAAAACTCAGCTGGAAGAATGCCAGATGTGAAGATCCTTATGATTGCTGTATTTGTTAAAGGGAGCAAAAAAAAAGGACACAAGCTCGAGAAGTAATTGTTAGAGGACTGATAATTATAGGTTGTGGCCCCCTCAAAAAAAAAAAATAGACCAAGTGGAAATAATCACCAGTATTGCCTAAGGTGCTATGTATGTGCTCACTGTCCCTTGTTCTGCTTTGCATGGCCATCTTTGTAGAGGCTTCGCCTTTTCATATCAGAACCACTGATTAGGAGAACAGTGTGTAGCAGACTAGTTAAACATTGAGTAAGTCGAAAGCAGCAATTGGATCTCAAAATGCAAATATACAGCTTTGAGGCTGATCACCTTCATATACCAGGCAGACTTCCAGGGGGAAAGTACATTTTTAGGGTCTTGCTGAGGCAAGAGTACGTTTCCAAATGTTCCTTAATGCACCAGCCCACTGATATGATTTTTACATACAGATATCGGGTCTGTGAAGGTATTTAACTGTGTAGGGATGGGTTAGTTTAGCTCTATGAAGGTTTAGTTATCCTTTAATAAATTTGTATACTAGTTTTAGAAAGTTGCCTTCTATCGAATATCTCAAGATGTCTCAGCAATTCACCAACTCCTCTCTTTTCTGTTACAGGAAAGCCAAAAGGTTTTTTTCAAAATCATTGAAGAAATTGATGGCCTGAATAGACCCCTGCCTGTACCACAAACCCCGGAACGTGAAAAAAAAAATTGCCTTATCTCGTAAAAGGCTATTGGAGCTACCAATGGCCAGTGTAGGAAGTGTCTGCAACAATCAGCCCAATTTGTTATAGTTCCCTTTGTTTTGAAAAAAAAAATATGTGATATAATTCTATCTTTATTGTGGCGCCACACTGAGTACTGTGACATGCAATGGAAATGTAGAGAGGGCTGATTTGATCTGATTTCATTTTGTGAGACCACCTTATACTCAGATGTTTTACACTGGAAATGTGTGTTTATTACAAAATTAATTATAAATATGGCTTGAATAGACCCTTCCCCGTACCATCAACCCCAGTAGTTGGAAAAAAACAATTGCTGGATCTTGTAAGAGCCTGTTGTAGCTACAAATGGTCACTGGATGGGTGCAGAGCTCTACAACATTCGGGCCAGTTCTGTGGAAGGGGAGGAATTGTTATTTTTCAAACTATAGTTTCTTATGTTTTACTTTGAAAAAATCTTTATTACATTTATTTCTACCTTTATAGTGCAAACTGTGATATATACCATCTGTGACACCACCCTGAGCACTACGACATGCACTGAAATATTTGGAAAATAATCATTTATCAGATTGTGCATGTATCACACTGCCTTCTTTTTGTGTGATCATGAGACCACTTCAAGCTCAGATGTTTTAAAAGGTTTATTTTTGTTTATTGCAAGAAATAAAGTTTCCATATATTTCTGATTTTTTTGTGCAAACTGTAACATGTAACTTCTGTGCCACCACCCTGAGCACTTTTACATACACTGGGAAATGCAGATTTGTGATCATCGTGAATGTGTCGCACTGCCTTCTTTTTGTATGACCTGTGAGACCACCTAAAGCTATTACGTTTACACTGGAAAATGGAAAATGTTTGTTCTTTGCAAAAAATAAATAAATCTTTACTGTTTGTTTATTTGCAGTCTCTGCAGTAATTTGTTTGTATTTCAGCTAGTCAGTAGTCACCTTCCAAGGCCTTTTCACAGCCCCTGGAGTCTTCAGTAATGGTAAACGGAACTAAATCCGGCATATGCTGGTGTTAGATGCTCATGTGCAGCACAGCGATTCTTTAAAAGAAGATAGCGATCAAGTAAGTGTGATTAATTGCAGAAGATAAATTACCTGTTCCTTCTGCAATAAAACTCCTGCCTGATCGCTGATTTTCAAAGCTGACCTATAGAGAGAGAACATTATTTTTTGCAGCATTGTAGTGTCGCTACAAATAACTTTTCTCAGCCCTGTGCTTGCTGGAAATGGATTAAATGATGTTGGGTGCCATTAAGCCTGAAGAAAGACAGACACTTAAACACAGCTGTCTGAAGAGGGAAGCA
>NW_027317040.1:31412-32756 GCF_032062135.1 Pyxicephalus adspersus
CAACGTGTCCCCAAACTAGTGCAAAACCACCTATAAATAAGAAATGTATTACCTCCTATACCTCCATAGTGTACCCCAATAAAAGTAGATAAAATTTCCTCCAGGGATTAATGCTTCTGATCTGGAAGCCTTATTCTCCATTGTATTCTGGGGTTCCTTCTTTTGTCCCCTTCCTCATAACTTGTCAGATATATTTCTGCCCCCTTTAGGGGTTGCAAATTTCAGGCCAGCAGAGTCCCTTTTTACTGTTAACATTGCTGCCATTTTCCTTTATTAGCCCACCGTGCCTGCCAGAAATATGATTGTTTTTTCTTATTGTAAGATGCTGGGACTGCCTAGTGATTCAGGTGCCCTCTTGCCAAAGGGCACATATTGGCTACAAACAGTTTTTTGGTACCATTGAAGAGGCCTACCAAGACCCCATAATTACCCAACCCTTGCCAAAGCAGGCATGGCATAACAACCTTCAACTCACTAACTTGAAAATTGACTTCTAGCCTTCTAGGATGTAAACTTAATTGAGAAAAACTTAGGAAAATATTCTCTTTAGATCTGTTGCCCCTTATTTATGTAGTGCAGTAAATGTGCCAAGTCCCTAAGGGTAAAAGTGTGCCTAGAACACCACCTAGACCAGTCCAAGATTGTCTCCTAGTTACACGGATCAAGACCTTATTCTTCAAAAAAAAAAAAAAAAGGTGAAGCTGATGCTAAAACATGGGGATGAGCATATCGTACTTATCCAAGATAAGATTCAATATTGCCCCTGATCCTTTAATGGGGCCCTCAAGTGCCTTGAAAAAAAAGGTACACAGCATGCTTTACCCCTTTAAACTATTGGTAAATAAAATTAAGGAAGGAGAAGAAAGAGAGGCTTGTTTGAGGTAACTTCAATCAATGTGTTTTACTAATTGATGAGCTATTCAAATCAACATAGTCCATCAGTGCTCAAAGAACATAATGCTACATAAATGCTTACAACACTCCTTTACAATGTCATTGAAATATATCAGTTTGTCTCAATAACCCCAGGCGTTTCGCCAACTGGCTTCCTCAGGGGATTTTATGGAGACACATTGTTGGTGTTTTCATGATTGGTGAAGGTAGGAGGTGAACAAATAGGAAAGGTGAAGAGTAGGTTCAGTGACTGCCAAGAGATGATAGTAAAGTATGTTCCACTTCAGTATTCAGGTTTAAAGAATGAAACCGAATAGGTGTAGACTCCAACATTTTTCCGTTTTAATGTTTAAGGTGAGGTTAAATAATTGCCCATTCGCAGCCAGGAAAGGAATAAAAAATGTCCACCAAGTTCTTTGATACCCTGGATGCATCTATCTATCTATTTAT
>NW_027317040.1:33007-34822 GCF_032062135.1 Pyxicephalus adspersus
CCCAAGCTTTACCCACTGGTAAATATATAATGGGCCCAATTTAATAAAGCTCTACTAAGCTGGAGAAGATTGACTATCATACGTGAAAATGGGGAATCCAGCAAACCTGGAATGTTTATCTTTAAAATCATTTGAATTATTAGTTATTATTAGTTGGCAAATGTTTTAAATCCTGGACAAGATTTATTCCAGGTTTGTTGGATGAGTGTCCTCATCGCCTCACCTCCTTATGTTCACACGTAATGAGTGGTTCTACTATATAGCAAGTGAGAAGGTCAGGGGTGACAATGAGCATCCTTACCTTGTACCTTGTCAGAAGCAAGGTCTAAATATTATACATATATCCGGAGGTACGGGAGGGGCAGTTACCTGGTGGGAGGATGTAATCTAGGGTTACAGGAAGGCACCTGGGGGCGGTTGTGTGATCAAGGGGTACAGGAGAGCACATAGGGGGTGGAACCTTAAGGTACAAGAAAGCACCTGGTGGTGGTGGGGGTGTGATCCAGTGGTACAAGAGAGCACCTGGTGGGGAGTGTGATCTATGGATAGAGGAGAGCACTAGGAGTAATGCAATATAGGGGTATAGGGGGGTACCTGGTGGGGGTTGCAATCTTGAGGTAGTGAACGGCACATTGTGGGTTTTGATCTAGGGGTACTGGAGGGCACCTTGTGAGGGGATGCAATCTAGCAGTACAGGGGGGATACCTGGTGGGGGTGACGTAATCTAGGAGTACAGGAAGGCACATGGTGGGGGGAATGTAATCTAGGGGTGAAGGAAGGTACTGGTGTGGGGTGTGGTCGAGGTGGTACAGAAGAGCACAAAGGGGGTGACACCTTAGGGTACAGGATAGCACATGGTGGTGGGGGGGGGTGCAATCTAGGGATACAGGAGGGCACATTGTTAGGGGTGATGCAATCAAGGGGGGTATCTGGTGGGGGTTGCGATCCAGGGCTACAGAGGGGTATCTGGTGGGCGGGAGCAATCTGGGGGTATAGGACAGCATCTTGTGGGGGGTGCAGTCTAGGGGTACTGCAGGGCACCTTGTGTGAGGTGCAATCTACAGGAGGTGCAATTACAGGAGGGCATCTGGTGGGGGGATGTAATCTAAGGGTACAGGAAGGCACATGGGGGGATGTAACCTTAAGGTACAGGAAGGCACCTTGTACGGGGTGTTATCGAGGGGGTACAGGAGAGCATCTGGTGGTAGTGGGGATGCAATCTAAGGGTACGTGGGGTACTTGGTGTAGGGGGGTGTAATCCGGGGCTACAAGAAGGCACATGGTGGGGGGATGTAATCTAGGGTTACAGAAAGGCACCTGGTGCGGGGTGTGATCGAGGAGATACAGGAGAGCACAAGAAGGGCTGGGGGGTGTGATCTAGTGGTACAGGAGAGAACATGAGCAGGGGAGGTGCAATCTGGGGTACAAAAGAGCACCTGGTGGGGGGGATGCAATATAGGGGTACAGGAGAGCACCTTGCAGGGTGATTCAATCTAGGGGTATAGGGGTGACCGATGGGGTGATGCAAACTAGGGTATTGAGGGGTACCTGGTGGGGTGATGAAATCTATGGGTACAGGTGTGTGATCTAGGGGTAAAGGAGAGCACCTGGTGGTAGTGGTGGTGGGGGGGGTAATGCAATCTTGGGACACAGGAGGGAACCTTGTAGGGTGTGATTGGAGGGGACAGAAAAGCACCTGGTGGTTTAGGGCTACAATATGCTGGGTATAGGAGAGCACATGGGGGTGAGATCTAGGAGCACAGGAGGGGGTAATGTGCTCTAGGGGTACAGTGGGGCACCTGGTGGGGGAGGGTG
>NW_027317040.1:35519-37227 GCF_032062135.1 Pyxicephalus adspersus
CTGCTTTAACCCATCACCCTCATCTTTCATGTTGGATGGGCACATACTATAATGGGTGATTACTTCCCTATATCCGAGTTCCACTTTCAGCAGAAATCAACCCTTGCAGTGGAGCTTTTTGTTTTTTGGGATATGGAAAATGTATTTTTAGGTTTTTGTAGGTATATCCCTCATTTTTATTTCTAATTATGGCTATGGGTTGCAAGTAATGCTGGTGAGGGATTTCTTTTTTTTTAAATGTCAAGAATGTGGCAAATATTTGTAACAGATATTAGTCCTTAGAATGACTGCTCAGTACAGTAAATCTCTGTGTACATTGTATGTAGTATAAATATAGACCTCTCAGGATCACCCTGCGCAGAGATTTTCCAGTCCAATGAGCAACAATCTAAGCATGGGCCGGCAGAGAAGGGCGGTCACATGACAATGTTAGGTGATCTGTAAACTCTTGTCACCAAGTGATTAGACGGAAGCATGAAGCGTTACTCCTGACAACCACAGTTATTATTCTGCCCTTTTAGCATGGTTTGTACCACCTGCTAATAAACATACATTTTATTTCTTGTAATACAACTTTCACAAGTATCTCACAAGGAAACTTATTTCCTGAGTTTACAAGTTGTCAATGGATGGTGGGAAGGACTTGTGTGCAAGAAACTCTAAATGTTTGTGAAGCCGGCCTGTTAGCATTCTTTTAAATTATTCAACTACAAGTCTCAAACAAGGTCTGTAACAATTCTTTATTATTACACTGATACTTACATTTATCTATACTGTGAGTATGATGGGAGGAGCGTGGGCACCCATTAGTCCTTGTATCTCTGAAAACATAAGACCCCAAAATCCAATGAAGGAGATACACATAGCGGATACAGAACTATATACAATCTTTCCACAAAGCTCTGGGAGTCCTCAAAACAGCTGAGGCTGTACTGAAGTACTACATTGTAATCCAGCTAAGCAGTGTGAATTATCCATCTGGATTTCAAGACAGACATGTGGGCAAAACTCTTTCTTTTTGGAAATCTAATAAAAATTTATTTGGATTAAAAAAGATAATCATTGGGTCCTTAGAAAGTTATGTAATGATTTAACCCCCCTAGTGGTAATCCGAGGTCACTTTAACCTAAAAAAAAAACCCACTTACCTTGCTCCGTCGCCGATCCTCGCAGGTCCTGGGGACACATCCATCTTCTTCGATATTCTCCCCCGCAATGCAGAGATGATCTTCGGGGTTTTACGGCAGGAAATTCAAATAATTTTATATTGGATTCAATACAAAATTGAAAATTGGATTCAATACAAAATTGAAAATTGGATTCAATACAAAACTGTTTTGAGTCCAATACAAAGAAATGTTCATATCATATGTGTATATTTATATTATATATATTATATATGCTACTGTACACGTACATGACATGTTTAACTATTTTTTTATACTTTTTTTAACAGTGTTTTTTCTATTTAAAGTTGTTAACAAATTTATTAAATATTGGACATATTTCGGTGAGTTATGCCTAAGAATTATACAATGTAAAATACAAGAGCTCTATACTGATGACAGAGATGGACAGAATCCTAGAGAAAACGGTGACTTCAAGTGATTTCTGCTAAACCAGCTTCTAGCAGCTAATAAATCATGGGGTGTACTTAGTTTTTCACACATGGTTTTTCCATTGGATTATTTTTTAATATTTTGTGATAA
>NW_027317041.1:0-37210 GCF_032062135.1 Pyxicephalus adspersus
CCATCTTCAAAGAGATAACACTACCAGCCAAGCCCAAATGTCATAGTACAGACAGAGAGAAATGAAGGAAATACAGGTAGTGCACACCTTAATGGCTCACCTAGTATATCGTACATAGAAATGAGAGAGTAGTATACATAGCACAATTGGAAACAATAGAATTTTCTCTTTCCATGTTACATTCTAAGGAATCGGACATCAGGATTTTTGGAGGTTCTAAAACGTAATATCATAATTTTGAAATTAATTATATGTTCATCAATGTTGAATACTGGATTTTACTGCTGTGAGGCATTGCTGGTATTGCTCTACACTACAGGAAATGTAGAAATGTTGCATTGTAAACACATCTCAAAATTTTTATCTGCTGCATTTGACTTGTATCTGAGCCCCATGCAGACCAATCCCATCATTGTGTAAGATCATTTTAGAAGTTTAGAATAACCTGAAACAATTGAGTTTTCTTGATAGTACTCCAACTCTAAATAAAAACTAGCCATAACCTAAAGGTATGCATCAATTCTACTGATGTTTCTCTGTGTGTTCGTTTAGGGGAGCTATCTCGATTGCTGGAGGAGAAGGAATCTCTTGTTAATCAATTGAGCAGAGGCAAAGCCTCCTTCACTCAAAGCATTGAAGAACTTAAAAGGCTGCTAGAAGAGGAGACAAAGGTGAGTTAGGGATCCTAAATATTCAGTTGTAACTATTAGATAGTATGCTATGATATAATGTAACCATGACAAAGTCATTCTTCGTGCAACCAATGTCAAAGGTGTTCAGAAGCATTACGATATGATAATATATACTATTATAATATAAAATAATATATACGATATAATAAAATATAATGCTATGCAGCAGATGCAGGCATGATTCCGCCATTCATTGTCAGATAAAAATACATTGTGTGTGTGTAGGTCATGACCAAAAGCAGAGTTATAATATATTATACATCTCTTTTAGTCTAAAAATGCCTTAGCACATGCATTACAAGCTTCCCGCCATGACTGTGACCTCATGCGAGAACAATATGAAGAAGAACAAGAAGCCAAAGCTGAACTACAGAGGTCTTTGTCAAAAGCAAATGCAGAGGTAGCTCAATGGAGGAACAAGTATGAAACCGATGCCATTCAGAGGACAGAAGAATTGGAAGATGCCAAGTAAGCCAAACTCAGTTATTGGTTGTATTAAAGCCTACAATTTTTTTTTTGACATCATTGAAAAATGTATTAATACTTCTTTTCCAGGAAGAAACTGGCAGCACGGCTACAGGATGCTGAGGAGGCAGTGGAATCAGCTAACGCCAAGTGTTCCTCACTGGAGAAGACCAAGCATCGACTTCAGACTGAGATTGAAGACTTGGTCATTGATCTGGAACGTGCCAACTCTGCCGCTGCAGCCCTGGACAAGAAGCAGAGGAACTTTGATCGAATCCTGTCGGAGTGGAAGCAGAAATATGAGGAAACACAGGCCGAGCTTGAGGCTTCACAGAAGGAGTCCCGTAGCCTGAGCACTGAGCTCTTTAAGTTGAAGAACGCATATGAGGAATCTCTGGATAATCTGGAGACAATGAAGCGTGAGAACAAGAATCTGCAAGGTAAATGGGACTTTGAGACACGCTAAAATTGTGCAAAAACTGGCTGCACTATCACAAAAATATCACATTTTGACTGGAAAATATCAAAATTGACCAAGAAAAAATATGTTCGAGTGCAACAGGATGCAACAATATATGGCCATAGATGTTCAGGTAAAATGTTGAGTTCTATTGAAGGTATAAGGTGTTTTACAATAATGTAGGAGCTCAATGTTTTATTGGACATTATTTTGACTTTTGTGGACAAAACTTCAATACAAACTGCATTTACTGACTGCAAACTGACTTATTTACCTTATCGACATATCCAATATTTGCCTAACCTGGGGTGGCCCTCATATATTTGCCTTGTTGGTTGGGCCTGCACACCCCAGTCCAAGGCCGTTAAAATTAGTTAATTGTTTCATTTTTGTCCAACGCAGAGGAGATTGCTGATCTCACTGATCAAATCAGTGCCAGCGGTAAAATGATCCATGAACTAGAAAAAGTAAAGAAGGCCCTGGAAAGTGAGAAGAGTGACATCCAAGCAGCTCTAGAGGAGGCAGAGGTAGGAGGCCCATGTCTTTTAGGGGAAAATGGTTCAGGAGAGTAAAATGCTTATTTTAGTGTTTTAATTTTCTATTTCTTTGAAACGTAGGGCGCTCTGGAACATGAAGAGAGTAAAACCTTAAGAATACAACTAGAGCTTTCTCAAATTAAAGCTGATGTGGACCGGAAGATAGCAGAAAAAGATGAAGAAATTGAAAACCTTAGGTGAGACTGGTTTGTGTGAACATGAAGGGTTCTTAGTTCTATGTCAAGCTATCCATTCTCCGACACACATAGTGTGGAGTACGCCATTCATAAAAAAATGTGCACATGACAATGAATAGGAAGCCAATATAAGTGTGGAAGTATTGGTGTGTATAGATGCTCTATCAACAATAATCATGGTAAAGTCTTATGTATAGGTTTTATCAAACTTTGTAGCAGATTTTAAACTTTTATTTTTTTTTTTTTTTACTGAGGATTAAAAACAGTATGAGGAATGAATAAAATTTCAGGACCTGCCCACCTTTAGAAGTAGGCAAGCCATAGGAATCATATCTCCCTACATCCAATATATTTACAACAACCTTTCTACTGAGCGCCTAGCCATTGTCTAACCTTATCTATATGTCTAAGGTCCCTTCTCTCCTATTTCATTTGGCCTTAGATCTTTTATTACAACTCTTAAGAGTCTTTCAGGGAATTCAGATATGAGCTCACACAGCCGTTCCAGATGATCTTCTATTACATAGAATTAGGCAAGCCATGGACAGTATCATGCCAAAAATTATATTCAACGGCTTGCATAAAATGTCAAAATTTTGACCTTAAACTTTTGGAAAAGGATACAAACAGGAAATGACATTCAGTATGCAGTCTTTTTTTTTTTTTCAGAAAGAGCGTTTTCTATATAAAAACAGGGAAGATGTTTAAGAATAAAGGATATTATTTCTAGCAGTTAAGACAAATTATAGTTGTTGCTGTCTACATCAATTCTAGTTATGATGATTATTGTAATAATAATTCTAATTCCACCTGCAGGCGTAATCACCAGCGTGCCATGGAGTCCATGCAGGCCAGTCTAGATGCAGAAGCCAAAGCCAGGAATGAGGCCATCCGACTCAAAAAGAAGATGGAAGGTGATTTGAATGAGATGGAGATCCAACTTAATCATGCCAATAGGCAAGCAGCAGAATCCCAGAAAATGGTCCGTCACCTGCAATCCCAAATTAAGGTTGGTTAATTTGATGATGTTATCCAGTAAGAAGGAGCTGAGGAACTTACCTGGACAGAATAACTGATATTTGAAATATACATTTTTGTAGGACTTGCAAATTGAACTGGATGACACTCTCCGACACAACGATGATCTTAAAGAACAAGCTGCCGCCCTTGAGAGGCGTAATAACTTGTTACTGGCTGAGGTTGAGGAACTTAGGGCAGCACTGGAACAAGCCGAGAGAGGAAGGAAACTAGCAGAACAAGAGCTGCTAGAAGCCACTGAAAGAGTCAACTTACTTCACTCTCAGGTCTGTAAATATAGTTCCTGTAAGCCACTATGGGTTTAAGTCACATTTGACAGTGAACATACTACCGGTATATATAAAGGCTTAGTCATTAAGTTTTACAAAGTTTGCTATGCAATTTACAGACTGAGCTTTCATATTCTATTGTCAAGTTTAGAAAAATTTCTTTAGGGTGGTGGAGGTTCTTGATTTTGCATAGCAGTGGCACGGTGGTAACCCATTAGTTGTATGGGGATACTAAGGAAATATATGTGATATACTAAATCAGTCAACGTTTGTACCTCGTTGAAATGCCAAGACCAAGATGGTGCAAGATCACCCTGGATATTACAACTAATGCTTGTACATTAAGACCTTTTGAAGTCAATTACATTTAGAATGTCAGAAGCAACTAATAAAAAAAGAAAGACAAAATGACCAGAACACTCCCCAGACCAAGTGTAGCTATAGGCATAACTTTCTCTAGAAGTTTAAAAGAAATGTAGAGGAGAGGCTTTTCTTGTGATGTGGAACCATGTATCGTGTTAATAAATATTGACTATTTATATTTTCCTTCATTAGAATACTGGACTTATTAACCAGAAGAAAAAACTGGACGCAGACATCTCTCAGTTAACAACTGAAGTGGAGGAAGCAGTCCAGGAATGCCGGAATGCAGAAGAAAAGGCCAAAAAAGCCATTACAGATGTAAGGAATAGTTCCGGCTGTCGGACTTTGAACTAATTAAATGAAATTGGAAAATGTACCAGTAGTATATCACATGAGACTTCATGTCTTTTGCAAGAGAAGGAACCAGGGACATGTTTGCTAGAACATTTCTTTGCAACCATATTCTACCTGCAAAAAATAGATATGGTCACATTAATCAAAGTAATAAAATGTTGAATTTTGCCTGCTTTTGACACCCAAGCTGGGAAGTCACTGCAAGGGTATAGTGGCACCCTGTTTTTGGGTGATGTGATAAGGCCTGAAGACAGCTCTTACTAAACACAAGGGCAAACATTGGTTTGAATACAGTGTCACATGGCCAGCACGGTGGCTCAGTGCTTAGCACTCTGGCTTTTGCAGCACTAGGTCCCAGGTTCGATTCTCCTCCAGCACACTATCTGCATGGAGTTTGTAGGTCCACCTGTGTTTGCATGGGTTTCACCCGGGTACTCCGGTTTCCTCCCACATTCCAAAACCAAGCAGTTAGGTGAATTGGTCTCTCCACATAAATTGTGGTAATGATATATGACTTTGGTAGGGACATTGGACTGCGATCCCCTGAGTGACATCTAGTGATATGACGATGAGCTTTGTACAGCACTGCTTAATATGTGCTATATAAATACTGTTTAATAATCATAATTGTTTATGTCACCTTTGCAGGCAGCCATGATGGCAGAGGAGCTTAAGAAGGAACAAGACACCAGTGCCCATCTAGAGAGGATGAAGAAGAACATGGAGCAGACCATCAAAGACCTACAAATGCGTCTTGATGAAGCTGAACAAATTGCTTTGAAAGGAGGGAAAAAACAGATACAAAAGCTGGAAGCAAAGGTTAGTAATCTTACCTCTAAATCTCATAATTTAATGGAGCTTGGTGGGCCAGCTTCTGCTTAACTCCCAACTGGGGTGTTCCAGCTACCCGTTACATTCATAATATGAAATTAATTGAATGTCTAGCACAGAGATTGAACCTTTTATAGTGGAGAAAGCAAGAATGCAGACATAGGAACAAAACACAAACATATAACAGATGCTAAAATATCAGTTTAAAGAAAAAAAAACAGGAAGCCCAAGAGTACTTGCCTTGTGGTAATTGTACAAAACTGAGAATTTTTGTGTAACCACAATATTTAAAATAGGGATCTAAAAATTATACATAGGTTCCATAGTACATGATATGGTTTAATATCAAGTCAGAACATACCTGAGGTCAGTTTAAAATGAAGAACGAATAATGGTGTTTAATCGTTCTCCATTCATAGCTTGAAGGCTGCAGTGTATAACTGCTGAAATTCAGCTCTGTTAATGAAGGAGAAACAGTTATGTGATTTCCTTTTGTTTTTTCTCCATGTGACTATTTATTTTGTGCTCTGACAGCTTCAAAATCCCATAGAGAGCAGAGCACATCGCCCATTTGTAAATCCCATGTAAATCAGGAGTATATCCAATCCAAGTTGTCCATGTTACAGCTGTACAGCTGATTTTTAAGTTTCAATCTACCTATATACTCTAATATAAACTGAGATTTTTTTAACCTAAAAATGCTAATAGAAACAGAAACTTAGTTATAAATAAAAGTTTTAAAGTAATACACCAGGAATGTATATATTCACAATAATTTCATTGGCATTTCTGTTGATTTTAAATATCAGCAGTGGCTGCTGCATTTTGTGCCCTATGTTTATACTCGAGTCAACGTGTTTCAATTGCATTACTTTAATGGTTTCATTGTACACAGCTAACGTATCTACATACTATGTCACTCTATTAACACCTATTCTATTACAGGTCAGGGAACTGGAAGGAGAGCTGGAGATTGAGCAGAAGAAAAATGCGGAAACTCAGAAAGGAATTCGAAAGTATGAGAGGAGGATAAAGGAACTTACCTACCAGGTAAAAACTTCATATGGAACTTTAAAAAGTAAACCCACAAGTCATCAGAATAACTCAACTTCACTGACTTGATGAGTGTAGGGACCCTGCATGGAGAAAAGTAATATGGATGTAATTGGACGAAAATGCTATCCCAATCCTACTTTCTAAACCCTAATATAACTTTGTCATGAGATTTTTCTGAAGGATTACCACCATTACAGTTCTATTTTTATAAAACACTAGGTACATAGCTGTGTCTGCCACCGTGGCTTTGAGTCCATGGACCCAAAACAAGCATTATGTAAATGAATGTCACAATTACTGTACTTACATAAATATTTGTCTCGAGACAGCAACTCAACAGTATTAAAGACAAATTAATAGAATAATGCATAATGAATGAGCATTTTCCAATGGGATAGTCAGCAACGACAACCTCCATTATTCTTTGACAAATTCCATAAAAACGCAACATGACCCCCAATGTTATCAGACTAATGCTAGCACCTAAAATACAGGTAAACTTAGATTAAAGAAGGTAATTGATTTCTTCAGAACAGAAAAAAAAAATCCTTCTTTTAAAAAATATTAGGCATCTTTGGCCAAAAACACTCATAAAGACCATAGGAAAACCTGGCAGGCTGAAGCATATTTACAGAGCAAGATGATTTTTTGGTCTTTTATTCTAGACTGAAGAAGACCGGAAGAATTTGGCACGAATGCAAGACCTGATAGACAAACTCCAGATGAAAGTCAAGAGCTACAAGCGCCAATCTGAGGAGGCTGTAAGTTACAATAAAATACCGTTATGGAAGAATTACCTCCCACTGTTCTCTTCTACAGCTTACAAGAGCTACACTTTTTTTTCTCCAATGCCACAATTAACATGTTCTCAAACAAATCTTCCAGACCAGCACCTTCCTGCTTCCTGTGCCAGCCAAAGGGCAGCTTTTGATAGTTTACCTGCTGAAGTTACATTGCCCCGTGTACAGTGGAAGGGCTTCAGCTACAAAGACTTGGTGTGGACAGAGGCTGAATCACTAATGACAATGCTGATATACCACATGCTGTGCAACATTTCCTTAGCCCAATGTAGTGCAAACAGGAAAACCTACATGAGTGTGACAACTCTGCCCTTAATTCACAAACAGTGCAGCATTGTTGCAACACTTTAACAGGAAGCAGCACTAGAGAGATCACTAGCAGGATCAACAGAGATATGAAAGACTTTGAAGGAAGAATAAGAGAAAGCTGTACACACAGATGCACTTGTAGGGTTACAAAAGAGATTTTAGGAACTACACTAACTGGTATCTGCTGTTATTTAGCATTAGGATTTTACTATTGGTGGTACTATGGGTGATATAAATACAATAAATCCTAAATCTGCACCATTCACATCTGATAAATAGAACTCATGGCAACAGGTATTCTGTACACTGCCACACACGGGCCTTTATTACCAGGTCATCATAACTGAAAACACGTGAATGATGTTTTCTGATTTCCAGTACAGCCAATGGACATTTTTTTTCCCCATTACAGGAGACTCAAGCTAACTCGAACCTTGTGAAATACCGGAAGGTTCAGCATGAACTGGATGATGCAGAAGAGCGTGCCGACGTTGCAGAGGCCCAAGTCAATAAACTGCGTGCACGGACTAGAGAAGTGGTTTCCACAAAGGTGATAACTGGGTAATAATGTCCTTCCATACGATTTAGCAATTTCATAGCTATTTAGATTCATAAATCCTGTGTTTACAACATATCACAATTGAAGTATTAAAAAAATTATCTTTATTCATTAGTCTCAGATAAAAAAAAAAAAATCTTTGCACTTTAGGCTAGTTACACGCGTGCAATGGTTCCCGTCCGATTATCGGCTCAGGGCCAATATTGAATCTTGTGTGTGTACAGTGCTCGTCGTCCATCGTCCGGATGACCGTCCTGGCAGATCCCTGGACGATGGACAATGAATAACCGTAATGGAAGTGAAGGGGGGGGGGCGCGCAGCAGGTGCCACACAGTCTCTCTCGCCCTCCCCTCTCCATAGGGCAGATCACCGCTGTATGTACAGCACTCGTTCATACATCATGCATGATACCTTAGCACTAGATAAAGGCATGGTTAGGGGTAGTACAGTTCTCTAATAAAAGGAAAAACCCGAAAGAGGTACACATCCACATTGCTTACTATGTATTCAATATGAATATACCCAATGCTAGATCTATTTTAATCTTTAGTTTAAGGGGGAGCACAGCTTACTGTAGTCCGAGCACAGGCCACCCCCTGGCATTCTAGCCAGCTATTTGGTTTTAGAATAAAATGATGCCTGTAGTGAGGAAGAATGTGACCATTGCTGCTGATCTGAACAATACAAGTTTTCTAGTGATCCAGTAACTTGCTGATTCTTAAAACATGATTTTGAATGCTGCCCCCATTTGTTTTACATTACCAGTATACATACCTGATCTATGTGTGACAAGCCAGCCCCTCGTCCTCCTCATCTGCTCCAGAGTCAGAGCTAGGTGTCCTCTCTGCTGCATAGATCATTCACATTATAAAAGTCTAAGCAGCATTCCATTGTCCAGGCTGATGAGATGATACATCTTCAGTAGGTGAATCAATGATACCCTGGGGTCAAAAGAAATAAGCTAAATAACTTTGGGCACCGCTGGAGCATGCAAAGATTAAATAGGGATTTTGTTATAGCAAACACGGGGGGCATGGAAAGTTTTCGGAAAAGGTTTGGAGTTCAGTAGCTCTGACTTGATTATCAATCTGCAGGTTTGTCTTATTACAGTTACACTAAAGGCTGCCAGGAAACAAGCATTTTCAGATGCTGGCCAGAAATGGCAGTGTCCTTGATTCCTGCAGTATATGTTTCTTTTCTCATTATTATTCATATTCATCATTTTCTCATTCTCATTTTCTCATATGAGTTATCTCATAGTGATGAACATAAAGTATATGCAAAACCAAAACTTACAAAAGGGAAAAGTTACATTCTGTTCCAATGACAGTATTGGATTTGCTCCTAAGCCAGACACAATGGTCAACAGTGCTAATAAAGAGGGGTAATTTCTCAAGTGCCAACACAGCCAATAATAAATCTGATGGAGAAGTTAATTCTTTCATAGCATTTGCTTTGGTTTTAATACCGCTGATCAAGAAATGTCATTTTTATATTTCAGGGGGGGGTTTACTCCATGATAGAGAAACACAGACTGCAGGACTCCTCTTAGGTAAGCTATACTACTTGCAGTATTTTTGCCATGCCATTGATGCATGAATATGCTGTAAAGTTAAAACATTTTTTTTTGTCTCTCCTGACAGTATGAAGAATGAGATAAGACGTCACAATCCCTCCATGGACAGCTGCAACAGCTGGGCAATACCCTCCTAACTCCCTGCCTGCACCTTAATTCCCCCCCCAATAACTGAAATGTAATAAAATCTTTTGAGGTGCAATGTTTGGTGTTGTTTTTTAGTGGAATATTCTCATAGTAAAGCACAGAAACACTTATTACAGCATGCAAACATACTGAGGGTAAACCATTTCAAAAGAAGGCTGCTTAAAGTCAAGAGTTTTCTAGCTCTTCCCCCGTAGCTAGTAGTTCCCAAATAATGAAGGCAAAACTCCAGGCAAGCTGGTCAATATAAAACGTGTCCCTATCCTATATGCTAAAAGGTTTGAAGTTTTGTGGTCTAAGTATCGCTGACCACACAGCACATTAAAATGTCACTGCCCTTAAAGGAAGTTAGGCAACTCAGCTTGGCCAAGAAACGACCCTCAGGAGAATGCCCCGCTAAGACTGTTGATACCAAAACAACCAGAAAATCCCTACTGGAAAGTTTTCCATTACCTCCAACTCCAGTGTCAGAAAACTGTACATCAGGCATCAAATTCTTTTTTGTGACAAGGGGTCATCCAGAGAAGTTAAAGAAATATTTTACACTTCCACACATCATCCAAAATGTTTATCTGCAGCCAACTTCTTTTATAACGCAGCATCAATCAACACACAAGTACAGGATTTAAATTAGAAGTAGCTCTTTATTTACATCAGTTCTAAGACACAATTATTCTATATATATATTTATATATCAAACAAACCAAAATATTCTTGGTGGGGGCAAAAAATAACCGAACGTAAACATCAGATCAGATGAAATGTGAAGATTTGTTTTGGATCATCAAGAAATCTTTAAAATATGAACAGGCTTGCACAAAATGCTCAGTGGGACATAGTGGTACCCAATACCATACAGTAACCAACAGTTTTTTCACGGCAAACAGCTTAATCGCTAACGGTTTCCACAAGGAATCACTGCAATTGGGTTTGATTCCTGGCAATGCTTGGAAAGAGAGAACACTGGGTCCAAAATACTCAATAAAAGAATGTCTGGGGTTCAAGTGACAGATCAAAATGTACTAACTGTATGGGGTTACACTTTACCTTGGGAACAACAAACTCCACTATGATCTTTACTGATCAAACGTTAAAATATACAGCCTCCCAATAAAAGAAACAGATTGCAGTGATATAAAAACAAGATATATATAACAAATTGTGTTATAAAAGTGAATCTCATGGGGCAAACCAGAACACTATACAGGTTAAAAGAAAAGTCAGTTCCAGAGCGGGATTACAGCAGATGAGCCTGGTGGCCATCGCCAAAAACTATAAAATAAAACAATAAATAGGTGAATCTTAGCCAATCCCCAGCAGAATTCAGAAGTCACTTTTAGCCTACGTTGGCGTTTTGGTAATACTGTGAAGGCAATGCGGATGTTGCTCTTGGTTCTTGAAGAAATTTCAATATATTTGGAAGATGTTTAAACAAAATTGTTCACAAAGCCAATTCAGTTGTAAAATGACTAAGGTGGAAGCTGCCATTAATGCTGGGGCACAAATGATGAAGAAGGTTTTGTAGGAGCCAATTACCATAACTACATGTTCATGGAGGTGTGAGGGGAACTGGAGTGCACCAGAGGAAACCCACATAGGGAAAACATGCAAACTCCTTGCAGTGTCCAAGCCGGGATTTAAATCTAGGGACTCTACTATAGTCAACATCCACCTGAGGTTTTTAATGTGTATGGTTTTGATCTTTGGTCTGTGCTAGACCTTGGCACTGCTTTGCTGCTTCTTTAATACCATGGCAGTAGTTTGGCAGCAGAGATTGGCCGTTGGAAAGTGTGGGGTGAAATAGTCTTCCAGCACCTCAGGGCTTCATTGAAGTTTTTTTTACAACTGGCATATAAAAAAAAGGATAGAATTTAAGAATTGTTACCTTGTCCAATCAGAGCAAGGTCAATTACTTTGCATGGACATGAGCCTATTTAAATCAAACCTTTCCATTGCCTGTGGAGATGATCTTTGCCTGACTACTACACTATCCCTATTTAATGTACAGCGCTGCGTAATATGTTGGCGCTATATAAATCCTGTTTAATAATAATAATAACAACCTGTTCAGTATAGAACAAAGCATGTCTAAACTTAACATATTTAAATTTTATATTTGTTTTAGGTAAGAGCCACAAAATACTAGAAAAGTTTTTAAAGGAACCTAGCATTTGCAGGATGAGAAGCATCAATGGCAGCCTTTCCTGTTTGTCTCAGGTTTTCTGTTACTTTCAAGGTTGGACAGAATGACTCCTGAATTGTACATGAGATTGGTAACTCCTGCAAGAGATGACAGAAGTAAAGCACAGGTTTGTTTTCATTATCTGAATGCTTCCCAAACTGTGATAAATACTCACTTCACAAGGAGAGGTGAAAAAAAAAACCTACTAGAAAGTTCAAACATTAAAATCCCAATAAAACCTTTCAAAAAAGGGGTTTCTTATTCTGAGTTAGATACATGTGCAAAAAAAAAAAAAAACAGCTGGCCTGTTGGAAAGCTTCATTAAAAACCAAACATGGAAAGAGATAAAAGTACAATCAGTAATGCTTATTATGTAAATGCAGTAAAGTGAGACTGGCACAAAATAAACAAAAACACAGCCAGCTTACCCTCCCAGATTAAGAGCAGACAATAAAAGATGCCCGCATAACAACTTTATAAGCAGGGTGCCCTCTGTGCATCATCCCTGGTTTGTGCTTTGGCTTTGCTTTAATCCAATATCCTTTTAAGAAGACATGTAAACAGTAAAAAAAAAAAAAACACCTTTTTTAACTTTAAGAACTTCCAAAGGGGACAATATGCAGATTATAAAAAGCAACATAATCTATTAACTCAACCACTGAAAGAAAAAAATTGTTGACTGGGCAGTCTTTTAAGCCTGCAAAAAATGACAAAAGCTTTGAACCAGAACACTTTTTGAAGATTCTTCAGCTTATAAGAGTGATCTTCAGGCTTATTGGTATACAGAATACAGTAATGCAAAGCAACCAATGGGAAATTTCTCGCTCCTGGGGAAGAATAAATTGGTGGGAAGGTTTTCTTTGGATTACTGTGCCCTACACATTTAATGACAGGTACAAAATGGCTTGGAAAACAAATATGAGGGTAAACTATTAAGCTCAGATGAAAGGGGATAAAGCCAGGATCTTTGATTGCCTGTAATATTTTTGCATCAACTCCTCTCTGATTTTCTGTTATTCAGCAAGTTCTTTAACATAAAGAAGCAATAGTATGAAGGTGTGGGACTCAAAAGTCAAAAATTGATTCTAACTTCAGCTAAATGCCTGAAACTTTAAATGCCTTGGAAAATAATAATTACTGCTTTATAGAGTGTAGGACACAACTAGCTGCCTCATCTGATCTCACTACTTGATTTGGAGTAAAGATTGCACCAATAACTCCCATAAACAGAGAAGAGATAATTATGGCTGAAAAAAAATCTATTAATAAGCAATCACAGCCAGGCAAAAGTGAACAGAGGACACCCAATGCACTACAAAAAGGCTGTAAAAAAACCCAAAGATTTGAAGCCTAATGAGCACCAACAAATTAGAGGATATTGTGGAAAAAGAAGTTTCAGTGGTCTCCTTGTTGTGATTATTATTGCTGTGTCCCACTCCTGCTTGTCTTTAAAAGGGTTGTAAATGGGAAGACACCAAAACCGAGAACAAATCTATCCAGGGTGAGTATGGCAATTGTGGTTACTTTCTGATATTTTTCACTAATCTTGTTGGGGAAAAAAAATGGAATGAATTAACACCTGCTCACACACTCAAGTTTATGTCATTCTAGGACAGCCAATCAAAATGTCTAAAGATCCTGAACCTGTAAGAAGACCAAGCGAAGATGTCATTGCTGCTGCGGGAGCCAATGAATGCAAGTTTAGTTCAGCTTTAAATGTCGAAAGCTGGGTGAAACCCAACACTAATTACATCAGATCATGCTTATAGGTGTAGCAATCCAGTCATATATGAAAGACATTATAATAGACAGACCTGTTCATTGTAATCCTGAGGCATGTAACCAGTTCTGAAATATGCTACTGCAACCTCGTATCCATCCCTACAACAAATGACATTACACTCGTTAGCTATACACAAATCACCATCATTAACAAATACAATTTAAACAGCATTACTGAACACAGAACTTGTGTTTTCATACAGAGTCACAGATACTAAGAATACATCAAATGTATTTATAGAGTATATCCCTCTTTTTAGTAGAGCAAAATTTCTTGACCTTGTTTTGCACTACAGACCTGGTTTATATCTGCGCCTTGTTACTCATCTAATTAAATATTCTTAGATTCAGACCTGTCTATCCTTTGGCTGACCTTTAGTCCAGTTCTGGCTATTTTCTGCCTGCTGACTTGGTGCCTTGCTGCGTTACTTACAAACCATTCATGCCTACTTCTAGACGAAGCCTCTTGGTGAGACATACCCTTTGGCAAAACAAAACAATCCAGACCTGGCCTTTCTGAAGCTAAAAATTGTATATATATATATATATATATATATATATATACACACACACACACTTACAAACTTTGGCAACTTCTTAAACCCTTTTCACATTTACATATTTTAAATTTACAGTAATTTCAAAAATCAAATGTTAAAACCCAATTACTTACACATATAGACGCCTCTTTTCATCTAAAGATCCTCTTTCATAGACATCTGTAAGACGCCTTCTGATGACTTTGATATTTCTAGAAAACAATTATTACATTTAAAAAAAGAAGGAAACTGATTAGCTAAAATCATACACAAGGTAACAGCTAAATACACAGATGAAAAACAAGTAGAACTGTCAAATGATTTGTGCTTCTGTCCATTCATTTCAGAGATATACATTGCACAGCCTTATCTGGCAGGGTAGTAGGCTTGATATTTCTACAACGCAGTTAAGCAACACTTTCCTAATCCACTCTGTAACTGCACAGTAAAAGGAGAAGCAGCAAGGTGATAAGCTAATCTTTCTGATTGCTTTTACTATCAGCACATTTTTTTCAGAACAAATGGCCATATTTTGTGCCTTCTGTTTGTCCCTCAGTTGTTCTGTATAGTGGCAGGGCTAATACAAAATAAAGTTTAGCTATTTACACTGCTTGTTATTAAAAAATGTATTTAATAATGATTTAAAGTTGACCTTCCAGGGAATGTAGAAGATCTACTTGTCCAGCAGCCCTCCGCTCCCCCAGTTCAAATGGCTTGAAAAACAATTGGCAAGGCTGAAATTATCATGCATTCTGGCCAGAATGGTCAATGGGAGCGGGTATTCCTGCTACAAATGCACTCCGGTTCATTGCAAGAGGTTCATTCTTGCAACTCAGCTTTCCCAGCATCTCACAGAAAGGCCTGTGCTGCTTTCTTCACCTAGGCAAATGTGCCAGAGACTGAGATGCATCTATTTTTTACATTTTCCTTCCAGTGTTTTGTTTTTATTGCTTTTACTGCTAATGTTTATTGGGGGAAGAGGCTGCAAGTAGGCTTTGATTTTTTTAAAAAAATGCTGACAATAAAAAGGATTACCCTCACCCTGTAGTTGAGAGAGGAACACCTGGGTCCTTTCTACAGCTCTGCTTAGGTTGTTTATTCTTCTGTGGTCTTTGCAGAATGTGTAAAGTGTACATTTTTGAAGTGAGAGTTTAGCATTAAAAATAAAAAGCAACTGAAAAATGTTACCTGTTCCACAGTTCATTCTCAATGTATCGGTGATCAAATCCATGGCAATAAAACACTAGTGTGAAATGAAAAAAAAAACTCCTCCAAGGGCTTTGGAGATTAACAAATGCTGTGTAAAGACTTCTTGAAGCTCCTTCATTTTTGCAAGCATGGATCAAACAATGGCGGTGTGTAGGAATTCCGGCTCCTTGCCAAGAAGCGTTGAAGACCAAGGACCCCGAACAGAAAAATTGAGAAATAAAGCAAGCCTACAAGTAACTTTAATCTGCCAATGCCTCTCAACAAGAATATTTTTGGATTTACGTTGTAAGCTTTTACAAAGGTAAGCAAGTAAGCTGATAATGGAAATCATAAAGGAAAATATCACAGAATATTTTTTTAACCTTTCTGCACAAAACTGTTGTTCACAAGTTTAAATATGTATCAAGAAGCTAAATAAAAGGTTGGAAATTTTTAAAATTGCAAGCTGTTTTATCTAACAAAGAGTCCTTTGTCCTAAAAGGTGAATGCCCTGCCACAGCAAAGCCAGGCTGATATCCTGATGTTTTTTTGCTACGGTAATGCAAGACAGAATGTTTACCTCCCTGCCTAGGCAGTGACTGGACAGTGAATGAGCAACAGCAGACTGCTGAAGTTACTACTTGCTTTTTCTTCCTGTTAGCATGTTAACCGTCAAGATATGATTGACTGGAAAGCAAGACACAAAATATCCTTCTCAAAGAAGTCCATGCATGACTGCAGACATGCTATGTTTATCAGATAGACAGCAATGAGAAGGATAAAATAAATAATTACTCCATTCTACCCAAATATAACGAAAATAATTAGGCCAGCATGTTTCATTACACACATTCCCAAGATCCTCTGAACTGCAAACCTTACAATACAAAAACTTGCTGCAGGAGCAATGAATATTTTAATTAACTCATATGTCCTACCTACAAAGACATCAAACTTCCTATTGTACAATAGTTCTATATAAAATGCATCCTGCCCTGAGGTGAAAAGATTCAGAAAAAGAAACAAATGCCATGACTTCAGATTCTGTACCATTACGCAGGTACTTTTTCTTAACAAGGGGTCTTTTTGCCTCACAATTTTGAATTTAGTAACCGCCTGTCGCTGTTTTTTCGCAGCCGGCCTCCTGCTAATATGCGGCTGTACCACATCGAAAAGGACTGTACTCATCAATAGGAAGTGGAGAGAGGACCTCTGAAAACATATGTATTTACTGTATATTCATAAATATATAAAAATCCACACAATTATGAGCTAGGAAGAGGAAGAAGATTGAATAAAGGTACTCTGATACTGGAAGGTGCTGCTGGTCCAATGTCTAGGGGCCATTCCAGTGGGAATAAGGAAATTACATTAGCACACCCCCATTTCATTGGATCTTTAGCATATAAAAGATCCTTATTATTGTCAAATGATGAGTTTTTTTCTTCATGTATCAAGACTTGTTCCTGAATACAGCAGACAGATAACTTAATTTGGGGGTTGTGTCCCTTCCTGTATCAAGTGAGAGGCTACATGAACCCTTCCACCCTATGAAGCACTTCAGAGAAGAAGCAGTAACCACCCCACAATCTCACTGCCAGTTTGAAGATAGCCCAAGAACCAGCTCAGCAACTGCTGGAGCCGACCACCAACAGCCACACGGGAACCACATTTCTGATCGCCTGTCTGAGCCCGCCTAAAGTCTGAAATATATATTGGATTAGGTTTGTCTGTCTGACAATGACTTCATTAACATGTGCAATCAACCTGGCGAAACATGAAAATTATACTAAGCAGGGAAGAGGTGCAACTACTGGCAGATACCCCTAGTGCCCACTTTTCAAAATGGAAATGAATCAGGTGGGTATCCTTATCAAAAATTCAAAATATAATTTAATGGTGGTCATTGGTAACTTATCATCAGCAAACAGAATGTCTTCTTTAATGTTCTGAATCTTTTTAAGTGCTTGTGCTGAACCCCTAATGAGGGTCTGTCCCTTGCCAGTGCTCACCTTTAATCTGTTAAATATACATACATCCTACGTGCTAAGCCAAGCCAGCACGCATTTGATTTACAGCACTTTATACATGGAACTGTGAGGGCCTCTTGCAGTTCTTAATTAGAAGTGTAATGTCTACATTCCTGGCAATCCTCCTTGGTGCTGTCTTTAAGTGCCTTTGAAGAGGACCAAGCGGCACATGTTTAACCCCATCATGGCTCTTTGTAATCTGCAACTGTGGCAATCGACACATGTGGTTGAGTTCAGCTGTTGCTGCTCTGACTTTGGATATATATATATATATATATATATATATATATATAAATATATATGTACATATATACTATCAAACATGATGCTGTACACTTAGGGGTCTATTTATAAAACAGTGAATCTGACATTCACTGAAACGTTCTTTGGTGGAGAATCTTCCAGGTCCATGTTTTTCAATGGCAATGGGGATTGTTTATCCTCGGAGAATGTTTTAGTGAAACTGATACTGATAGAGGTTCTTTATAGTTGTGACAAGGTAATGCGAACTCCAAAAATAATTCAATAATGCAATATGATAGAAATTCAGAACATGGGAGTAACTCGTAGATTGTAAGCTCTTCGGGGCAAAGTCTTCTCCTCCTCCTGTATCACTGTCTGTATCAGTCCCTTTTTAATGTACAGCTCTGAGTGATTTGTTGGCACTATATAAAAACTGTTTAATAATAATAACTCAAAAACTTAGTAGACCAAGCATAGGAAATCCCATATTTTAGAATGGTGGTGTGAGTCCTGACTGCAAGCCCAATGAAATTCCAAAGAAACCCTTTAAGGCAAGATAACCCAAAACTATAGTAGTAGCAGCTACAAGTAGTTTTTAGTCATAAACTTTTGCAAACTTCTTTCATTTGTTTTACTTTCCATTCATCATTTAAGAAAGCAATGGCATTGGTGAATGTTGTGTGTGTTGTTTATTCATATAGCCATGGTTGGGTTCTTCAAAGGGATGAGAAAGGTCAAAACATTCTGCTGTTAATTGCTGTGACCAGTGGGGCTTCTCACTTTCTGCCCGAACCACTGAGCTGAGAATACTAGCAGCGTTTGGATTTACATCCATGGATAGGATAGTAGAATAGGATGTACTATTTGGGGTCATACTTTAGGCAGTATATGTGCCCGATCTGAAACATCTATTCGACACTAGGCTTGTTGTCAAAAAGCAACACAAAAAGTTTCCACTGAAAAACATTTACAATTCGCCAGCTTTTTTTTAGGCTTTATCCCCACAAGTATTGTAACACTCCTGTTGTATTGAATTGTTGCATCCATTGCAAGTCTCATTACTTCTCTCACGGGCAATAATGCAAGCAGTGAGATGGTTCTTGGCCACCTTGCCCACACCACTGCACTGATTCCTAAAGAACCAGCATATTGATGACAGCAGGCAATTATGAACTACTCCCTCCCCCCCCCCATTTATTGCCTATGTGCTGCAATGGGTGAGACTTTACATGTAGGTTCCCACCCCAGAAATGGGTTCAGGGGTGTGATGAACCCCAGAGCAATCTACTAGTCTGAACAAAACTCTTTGGGGCAGGGTCCTCTCCTCCTCCTGTGTCACTGTCTGTATCTGTCTGTCATTTGCAACCACTATTTATTGTACAGCGCTGCGTAACATGTTGGAGCTATAAAAATCCTGTTTATTTTTATTATTATTATTAATAATAATAATAATAATAGAATAAGAACATTTTAACTTTTAATGTGAGGCGCTCACAATGTGCAGTGAAATCGAAGTAAGTAAGTAGTTTTGGTACAGGAGAGTTGGTACAACCGTGCAAGATTGAAGGGAAGACTGGAGTTTAGCTTTATAGTGGTTATTTTTATATATATGTCAATGTAGCTTTTTTCTGTCTGGATCATAGGAGAAACCAACACACTTTACCTGACATCCAATTCTCACACCCTGTGGATGTGCCGGTGTGCAGGTAGTTGTGAGATATAACTGACCATACAAACTGCATATGGACAGTGTCAGTTATTTGAATCTATTACTACAGTTAAAAAAGCAAAACCAACCACTTAAGCACCATATTGTCTTTTTCATGAAGTTATAAAGCATGGAGCGGAATGTGCTTTGGATTTAGACATAAAAACATGAAATATAATATTTATAAAACCAGCTGCCAATTTTCTGGTGGAGGCTACACAATTTATAGAAAGAACAAACGGTTGTTTAAAATCCATGAACGCACAGAGCAGTTATCAGGTTGCAGAATTATCTGGTGCATACTGAGCATAGCAAAAGTCTAGAGCCACCCCATCAGCTCAAATATCAAACAGTCAAAGTGGAAAATACAGTTACGCATTAACACTACATGCACCATCACGCGACTATTTTCATTGCCCTTGTACAGTGTTGAAAACTGTCACATGTTGCATACCGAGTTTAGATTTATAACACAGCCACTACGGAAAGGGCAAAACTTTAAAAGTGAATTATGCCAAGGAGCATTTGTTTTTGGTTGCACATATTACAACAATCAATCAAGATGAATCAAATGTACAACCAAATGAAGACCAAATGTCTCTGATGCCCTGCTTACACATGCAATTAAGTTTAAAATTGTTCCCAATTGCCAAAGCACAACTATAAAAGTTTGCAGAGAATCAACATTCTGAGCTCATGCACAGGGTGGCTCAACCACCCAAAACTAATAAACACAACTTTTTGGTGGAAGCAATGTTGGGGTCCATGCAAGGTGTCTCCTGAAAATTTTAACTGTCTGGCTGTTATGCTCATCTAATGGTTTCTATAAGAACAAGAATGTAAAAAAGGAGTCGGCTGGTGACATAGAAAGTATTGAAGTCAGAAATTTAGCTATGACTGCTAGGACATAAACATTTTCAGGAGGGGCTCAGTAAAGGCAACAGCAATATATTTCTCAGCCCAAGTGACACAGTAATACATAAGGGCCTATATTAAAGCTCTCCAAGACTGGAGAAAATAGACTATCATGGGAGTGATCCAACAAAACTGGTATGGTTTTAAAAAAAAAAAAAAATCAGTTGCTACTATTTGGCAAATGTTTTCTCCCATGATAATCCCATGGAGCGCTTTATTAAGTCCGGCCAATAGTATCTACCACCCTGTTCAATGCATAATTGCATTTCTTCCAGTAGTCACCTAATGAACTTTTTATTCTGCCCCTTTAGGCCCGCATTGAGGAGCTGGAAGAGGAACTGGAAGCAGAAAGAGCCACCCGAGCGAAGGTGGAGAAACAGAGGGCCGAGGTGGCCAAAGAGCTTGAAGAGCTGAGCGAACGGCTGGAGGAAGCTGGTGGGGCCACCTCAGTACAGATTGAGATGAACAAGAAGCGAGAAGCTGAATTCCTGAAGCTGCGAAGAGATCTGGAGGAAGCCACCCTACACCACGAAGCCACCGCCGCAGGCCTGAGGAAGAAACATGCCGATACTGTGGCTGAGCTGGGTGAGCAGATCGACAGCCTGCAGAGGGTGAAACAAAAGCTAGAGAAGGAAAAGAGCGAGATGAGGATGGAGCTGGACGACTTTTCTTCAAATATTGAGCAACTACTCAAAAATAAGGTAAGTTATTCCATTCTGTGCCATTCAACAAAAAGGATGAGTGATGTTTGGCCTGGAATAATAAAAGTAACCAATGTATTTTGTGTCAAAGGGGACTGCTGAGAAGTTGTGTCGGACTTATGAAGATCAGCTAAGTGAAGCCAAAAGTAAAGTGGATGAACTGCAGCGACAGTTGGGCGACATTTCCCTGCACAGAGCCAGGCTGCAAACTGAGAATGGTATGTTCAATTTAAAAACATCCACCAAAGCGTGCGTAATGCAAAATGTTTTTTTTTCATAAAGTTGTCTGGAGACATCAAATTGAGGTTAAAAACAGAAGGGGCCGAGCCAGATTATCTAGGGGGCAACCTAGACAGGCGCCTAGGGCCCAATGGATGTGCAGGGGCTCAGCTACAACCTTCATGCTCCAGCAAAAACCAAAAAAAAAAAACAGTGCACCTTGTCTGTCACTTTGAGAGGATACCCTTTGTTGACAGTTGTAGATGCTGCTACCTTGTCCAGGGCCTGATTCTACCTTAAATATTCCAACCAGCCAGCATTAAGGATCAAATTACAAACGCGTTTCGCCTTTTGGCTTCTTTGGCGGATGTAGAGACAGATAACATTAGCTAGATAGTAAAAAAAACATTAATGTCAAAAATATTATTATTATTAATGCCAGTGTTTTATATGGGACATGTACTATCATGATATTGAAGTGACAGGTGAACTTTGTAAGCTTTGACTCTTGCTCCAACTTTTAAATGTATTGGCCTATCAACTAATGAACTCCACTGTACTGCCAAAAAAAAAAACAATTTTTTTTTCCCATTAGAAACTTTCTCTGTATAAATGCAATGTTTAATATGTCAGTCACTCTATAAAACCAGAATACTTTACTTAGCGGAAGGACATGGCACCCTTAAAAAATTCAGGCGAAAAGTAACCCTTGCCAGCATGAAAAAAAAAATCCTAGGTGCTCCCCTCGATCCAGCGGCGTCCTCAGTTATCCCCGGCTGGCTTCTGCATCACATCCCCGGTGTGATCAATGTAATGTGTAAAACGTCCGTACGCCTGGGAGGTGTGGCTTGGCGGGAAATATAAAAGCTGATTACATTGTAATCTTTAAAACAGGGGTGTCAAACTCTGACCCGAGGGCCTAATTTGTCCCCCAAAGGAATTCTAAATATGAATTGCAGCTTGCCTGCCACGGCATTGAAACCGCGCCACTACTACAATTCCCGGCATTACTTGCGTCCATAGACCAGCGGCCCCGCATTGGACTGTTTTATTGACGCAGTGAATTGTAGTAGCGTTGCTATTTCTCTATTATAAGCTTGTTTCAGATTGAATGTTAAGCAAAACCTCTTTGTTTCCGTATGAAAAGGTTTTATATCTAATGAGTAGGAAAAACTTCCTCAATTTTTTCAATAAACTTCAAGTTTGGCTTGTGACTTTGTCAAAGTTTTTATTTTGGCCCGCAGTGTATTTGAGTTTGACACCACTGTTTTAAAACATTAACCACAGTGATAAAGTTATAAAAAATAAATCTAAAAGTTTATTCTATTATTGTACTCTTGTTGGGACAAAAAAATACTTTTTATAAGGTTTATTTTATTTAAAAAAATTATATATAATTATTTATTATATTAAAATTTATCATTTGTGTTTCAAACTTTATCATACCCGGGAGTTAGGAATTACAGGCCTAAAATTTTAAACAACAAATTTCCATGCAAAACAACTACTGCTTTTGACAAAAAAATACGGACATAATTAGAGCGGCAGGGGGTTAATGACTATGGTAGGTACATTAGATTGCGAGTCCCTCTGAGGGACAATTAGTGACATGACTATGAAATCTGTATAGTGCTGAGTAATATACCAGTGCTATACAAATACAAGTTAATGACAAGTCATCCCCTTAATTACAGAGCCGTATGCAATGTTTAGAAGTTGTGTCTCAAAGCAGAATGACGTCGCTTTGCCCAATGATACTTCAGGATTTCGAAATATCCTTACAAGATAGCTGTGGATTTTCAAGTAATTAACATGGGTGTCTTATAACTCAGATTTACATATCCAGAAACCCTGCTGGCATTTTTCTTGAAGCCCAGGGTGGTTACATGGTGTTGTCTGTGAATGGTGGGGAGGGGGGGCATTGATCCTCTAGGCTTACAGAAAGTGAGAACGGGCAACTGGAGGGGTGAGCCATCCGAGGCAATGCTGTGTAGCAGGTGATTATTGCTGTATAAGCGGCTTTTTGCTGGTCTGTTTCATTGAATTTTGGTGAGCTGGCTGGATCAGTACCATTCAGTCATTATAAATCAGTACCATCCATTAGCATTGGTTTGAAATAGGGACCCGGGAAGCCCCTGCAGGCTGCTTGAGTCTGTATGAGTCCTTCACTACGAATCCTGTCGGAGTGGAAGCAGAAATATGAGGAAACACAGGCCGAGCTTGAGGCTTCACAGAAGGAGTCCCGTAGCCTGAGCACTGAGCTCTTTAAGTTGAAGAACGCATATGAGGAATCTCTGGATAATCTGGAGACAATGAAGCGTGAGAACAAGAATCTGCAAGGTAAATGGGACTTTGAGACACGCTAAAATTGTGCAAAAACTGGCTGCACTATCACAAAAATATCACATTTTGACTGGAAAATATCAAAATTGACCAAGAAAAAATATGTTCGAGTGCAACAGGATGCAACAATATATGGCCATAGATGTTCAGGTAAAATGTTGAGTTCTATTGAAGGTATAAGGTGTTTTACAATAATGTAGGAGCTCAATGTTTTATTGGACATTATTTTGACTTTTGTGGACAAAACTTCAATACAAACTGCATTTACTGACTGCAAACTGACTTATTTACCTTATCGACATATCCAATATTTGCCTAACCTGGGGTGGCCCTCATATATTTGCCTTGTTGGTTGGGCCTGCACACCCCAGTCCAAGGCCGTTAAAATTAGTTAATTGTTTCATTTTTGTCCAACGCAGAGGAGATTGCTGATCTCACTGATCAAATCAGTGCCAGCGGTAAAATGATCCATGAACTAGAAAAAGTAAAGAAGGCCCTGGAAAGTGAGAAGAGTGACATCCAAGCAGCTCTAGAGGAGGCAGAGGTAGGAGGCCCATGTCTTTTAGGGGAAAATGGTTCAGGAGAGTAAAATGCTTATTTTAGTGTTTTAATTTTCTATTTCTTTGAAACGTAGGGCGCTCTGGAACATGAAGAGAGTAAAACCTTAAGAATACAACTAGAGCTTTCTCAAATTAAAGCTGATGTGGACCGGAAGATAGCAGAAAAAGATGAAGAAATTGAAAACCTTAGGTGAGACTGGTTTGTGTGAACATGAAGGGTTCTTAGTTCTATGTCAAGCTATCCATTCTCCGACACACATAGTGTGGAGTACGCCATTCATAAAAAAATGTGCACATGACAATGAATAGGAAGCCAATATAAGTGTGGAAGTATTGGTGTGTATAGATGCTCTATCAACAATAATCATGGTAAAGTCTTATGTATAGGTTTTATCAAACTTTGTAGCAGATTTTAAACTTTTATTTTTTTTTTTTTTTACTGAGGATTAAAAACAGTATGAGGAATGAATAAAATTTCAGGACCTGCCCACCTTTAGAAGTAGGCAAGCCATAGGAATCATATCTCCCTACATCCAATATATTTACAACAACCTTTCTACTGAGCGCCTAGCCATTGTCTAACCTTATCTATATGTCTAAGGTCCCTTCTCTCCTATTTCATTTGGCCTTAGATCTTTTATTACAACTCTTAAGAGTCTTTCAGGGAATTCAGACATGAGCTCACACAGCCATTCCAGATGATCTTCTATTACATAGAATTAGGCAAGCCATGGACAGTATCATGCCAAAAATTATATTCAACGGCTTGCATAAAATGTCAAAATTTTGACCTTAAACTTTTGGAAAAGGATACAAACAGGAAATGACATTCAGTATGCAGTCTTTTTTTTTTTTTCAGAAAGAGCGTTTTCTATATAAAAACAGGGAAGATGTTTAAGAATAAAGGATATTATTTCTAGCAGTTAAGACAAATTATAGTTGTTGCTGTCTACATCAATTCTAGTTATGATGATTATTGTAATAATAATTCTAATTCCACCTGCAGGCGTAATCACCAGCGTGCCATGGAGTCCATGCAGGCCAGTCTAGATGCAGAAGCCAAAGCCAGGAATGAGGCCATCCGACTCAAAAAGAAGATGGAAGGTGATTTGAATGAGATGGAGATCCAACTTAATCATGCCAATAGGCAAGCAGCAGAATCCCAGAAAATGGTCCGTCACCTGCAATCCCAAATTAAGGTTGGTTAATTTGATGATGTTATCCAGTAAGAAGGAGCTGAGGAACTTACCTGGACAGAATAACTGATATTTGAAATATACATTTTTGTAGGACTTGCAAATTGAACTGGATGACACTCTCCGACACAACGATGATCTTAAAGAACAAGCTGCCGCCCTTGAGAGGCGTAATAACTTGTTACTGGCTGAGGTTGAGGAACTTAGGGCAGCACTGGAACAAGCCGAGAGAGGAAGGAAACTAGCAGAACAAGAGCTGCTAGAAGCCACTGAAAGAGTCAACTTACTTCACTCTCAGGTCTGTAAATATAGTTCCTGTAAGCCACTATGGGTTTAAGTCACATTTGACAGTGAACATACTACCGGTATATATAAAGGCTTAGTCATTAAGTTTTACAAAGTTTGCTATGCAATTTACAGACTGAGCTTTCATATTCTATTGTCAAGTTTAGAAAAATTTCTTTAGGGTGGTGGAGGTTCTTGATTTTGCATAGCAGTGGCACGGTGGTAACCCATTAGTTGTATGGGGATACTAAGGAAATATATGTGATATACTAAATCAGTCAACGTTTGTACCTCGTTGAAATGCCAAGACCAAGATGGTGCAAGATCACCCTGGATATTACAACTAATGCTTGTACATTAAGACCTTTTGAAGTCAATTACATTTAGAATGTCAGAAGCAACTAATAAAAAAAGAAAGACAAAATGACCAGAACACTCCCCAGACCAAGTGTAGCTATAGGCATAACTTTCTCTAGAAGTTTAAAAGAAATGTAGAGGAGAGGCTTTTCTTGTGATGTGGAACCATGTATCGTGTTAATAAATATTGACTATTTATATTTTCCTTCATTAGAATACTGGACTTATTAACCAGAAGAAAAAACTGGACGCAGACATCTCTCAGTTAACAACTGAAGTGGAGGAAGCAGTCCAGGAATGCCGGAATGCAGAAGAAAAGGCCAAAAAAGCCATTACAGATGTAAGGAATAGTTCCGGCTGTCGGACTTTGAACTAATTAAATGAAATTGGAAAATGTACCAGTAGTATATCACATGAGACTTCATGTCTTTTGCAAGAGAAGGAACCAGGGACATGTTTGCTAGAACATTTCTTTGCAACCATATTCTACCTGCAAAAAATAGATATGGTCACATTAATCAAAGTAATAAAATGTTGAATTTTGCCTGCTTTTGACACCCAAGCTGGGAAGTCACTGCAAGGGTATAGTGGCACCCTGTTTTTGGGTGATGTGATAAGGCCTGAAGACAGCTCTTACTAAACACAAGGGCAAACATTGGTTTGAATACAGTGTCACATGGCCAGCACGGTGGCTCAGTGCTTAGCACTCTGGCTTTTGCAGCACTAGGTCCCAGGTTCGATTCTCCTCCAGCACACTATCTGCATGGAGTTTGTAGGTCCACCTGTGTTTGCATGGGTTTCACCCGGGTACTCCGGTTTCCTCCCACATTCCAAAACCAAGCAGTTAGGTGAATTGGTCTCTCCACATAAATTGTGGTAATGATATATGACTTTGGTAGGGACATTGGACTGCGATCCCCTGAGTGACATCTAGTGATATGACGATGAGCTTTGTACAGCACTGCTTAATATGTGCTATATAAATACTGTTTAATAATCATAATTGTTTATGTCACCTTTGCAGGCAGCCATGATGGCAGAGGAGCTTAAGAAGGAACAAGACACCAGTGCCCATCTAGAGAGGATGAAGAAGAACATGGAGCAGACCATCAAAGACCTACAAATGCGTCTTGATGAAGCTGAACAAATTGCTTTGAAAGGAGGGAAAAAACAGATACAAAAGCTGGAAGCAAAGGTTAGTAATCTTACCTCTAAATCTCATAATTTAATGGAGCTTGGTGGGCCAGCTTCTGCTTAACTCCCAACTGGGGTGTTCCAGCTACCCGTTACATTCATAATATGAAATTAATTGAATGTCTAGCACAGAGATTGAACCTTTTATAGTGGAGAAAGCAATAATGCAGACATAGGAACAAAACACAAACATATAACAGATGCTAAAATATCAGTTTAAAGAAAAAAAAACAGGAAGCCCAAGAGTACTTGCCTTGTGGTAATTGTACAAAACTGAGAATTTTTGTGTAACCACAATATTTAAAATAGGGATCTAAAAATTATACATAGGTTCCATAGTACATGATATGGTTTAATATCAAGTCAGAACATACCTGAGGTCAGTTTAAAATGAAGAACGAATAATGGTGTTTAATCGTTCTCCATTCATAGCTTGAAGGCTGCAGTGTATAACTGCTGAAATTCAGCTCTGTTAATGAAGGAGAAACAGTTATGTGATTTCCTTTTGTTTTTTCTCCATGTGACTATTTATTTTGTGCTCTGACAGCTTCAAAATCCCATAGAGAGCAGAGCACATCGCCCATTTGTAAATCCCATGTAAATCAGGAGTATATCCAATCCAAGTTGTCCATGTTACAGCTGTACAGCTGATTTTTAAGTTTCAATCTACCTATATACTCTAATATAAACTGAGATTTTTTTAACCTAAAAATGCTAATAGAAACAGAAACTTAGTTATAAATAAAAGTTTTAAAGTAATACACCAGGAATGTATATATTCACAATAATTTCATTGGCATTTCTGTTGATTTTAAATATCAGCAGTGGCTGCTGCATTTTGTGCCCTATGTTTATACTCGAGTCAACGTGTTTCAATTGCATTACTTTAATGGTTTCATTGTACACAGCTAACGTATCTACATACTATGTCACTCTATTAACACCTATTCTATTACAGGTCAGGGAACTGGAAGGAGAGCTGGAGATTGAGCAGAAGAAAAATGCGGAAACTCAGAAAGGAATTCGAAAGTATGAGAGGAGGATAAAGGAACTTACCTACCAGGTAAAAACTTCATATGGAACTTTATAAAGTAAACCCACAAGTCATCAGAATAACTCAACTTCACTGACTTGATGAGTGTAGGGACCCTGCATGGAGAAAAGTAATATGGATGTAATTGGACGAAAATGCTATCCCAATCCTACTTTCTAAACCCTAATATAACTTTGTCATGAGATTTTTCTGAAGGATTACCACCATTACAGTTCTATTTTTATAAAACACTAGGTACATAGCTGTGTCTGCCACCGTGGCTTTGAGTCCATGGACCCAAAACAAGCATTATGTAAATGAATGTCACAATTACTGTACTTACATAAATATTTGTCTCGAGACAGCAACTCAACAGTATTAAAGACAAATTAATAGAATAATGCATAATGAATGAGCATTTTCCAATGGGATAGTCAGCAACGACAACCTCCATTATTCTTTGACAAATTCCATAAAAACGCAACATGACCCCCAATGTTATCAGACTAATGCTAGCACCTAAAATACAGGTAAACTTAGATTAAAGAAGGTAATTGATTTCTTCAGAACAGAAAAAAAAAATCCTTCTTTTAAAAAAATATTAGGCATCTTTGGCCAAAAACACTCATAAAGACCATAGGAAAACCTGGCAGGCTGAAGCATATTTACAGAGTAAGATGATTTTTTGGTCTTTTATTCTAGACTGAAGAAGACCGGAAGAATTTGGCACGAATGCAAGACCTGATAGACAAACTCCAGATGAAAGTCAAGAGCTACAAGCGCCAATCTGAGGAGGCTGTAAGTTACAATAAAATACCGTTATGGAAGAATTACCTCCCACTGTTCTCTTCTACAGCTTACAAGAGCTACACTTTTTTTTCTCCAATGCCACAATTAACATGTTCTCAAACAAATCTTCCAGACCAGCACCTTCCTGCTTCCTGTGCCAGCCAAAGGGCAGCTTTTGATAGTTTACCTGCTGAAGTTACATTGCCCCGTGTACAGTGGAAGGGCTTCAGCTACAAAGACTTGGTGTGGACAGAGGCTGAATCACTAATGACAATGCTGATATACCACATGCTGTGCAACATTTCCTTAGCCCAATGTAGTGCAAACAGGAAAACCTACATGAGTGTGACAACTCTGCCCTTAATTCACAAACAGTGCAGCATTGTTGCAACACTTTAACAGGAAGCAGCACTAGAGAGATCACTAGCAGGATCAACAGAGATATGAAAGACTTTGAAGGAAGAATAAGAGAAAGCTGTACACACAGATGCACTTGTAGGGTTACAAAAGAGATTTTAGGAACTACACTAACTGGTATCTGCTGTTATTTAGCATTAGGATTTTACTATTGGTGGTACTATGGGTGATATAAATACAATAAATCCTAAATCTGCACCATTCACATCTGATAAATAGAACTCATGGCAACAGGTATTCTGTACACTGCCACACACGGGCCTTTATTACCAGGTCATCATAACTGAAAACACGTGAATGATGTTTTCTGATTTCCAGTACAGCCAATGGACATTTTTTTTCCCCATTACAGGAGACTCAAGCTAACTCGAACCTTGTGAAATACCGGAAGGTTCAGCATGAACTGGATGATGCAGAAGAGCGTGCCGACGTTGCAGAGGCCCAAGTCAATAAACTGCGTGCACGGACTAGAGAAGTGGTTTCCACAAAGGTGATAACTGGGTAATAATGTCCTTCCATACGATTTAGCAATTTCATAGCTATTTAGATTCATAAATCCTGTGTTTACAACATATCACAATTGAAGTATTAAAAAAATTATCTTTATTCATTAGTCTCAGATAAAAAAAAAAAAATCTTTGCACTTTAGGCTAGTTACACGCGTGCAATGGTTCCCGTCCGATTATCGGCTCAGGGCCAATATTGAATCTTGTGTGTGTACAGTGCTCGTCGTCCATCGTCCGGATGACCGTCCTGGCAGATCCCTGGACGATGGACAATGAATAACCGTAATGGAAGTGAAGGGGGGGGGGCGCGCAGCAGGTGCCACACAGTCTCTCTCGCCCTCCCCTCTCCATAGGGCAGATCACCGCTGTATGTACAGCACTCGTTCATACATCATGCATGATACCTTAGCACTAGATAAAGGCATGGTTAGGGGTAGTACAGTTCTCTAATAAAAGGAAAAACCCGAAAGAGGTACACATCCACATTGCTTACTATGTATTCAATATGAATATACCCAATGCTAGATCTATTTTAATCTTTAGTTTAAGGGGGAGCACAGCTTACTGTAGTCCGAGCACAGGCCACCCCCTGGCATTCTAGCCAGCTATTTGGTTTTAGAATAAAATGATGCCTGTAGTGAGGAAGAATGTGACCATTGCTGCTGATCTGAACAATACAAGTTTTCTAATGATCCAGTAACTTGCTGATTCTTAAAACATGATTTTGAATGCTGCCCCCATTTGTTTTACATTACCAGTATACATACCTGATCTATGTGTGACAAGCCAGCCCCTCGTCCTCCTCATCTGCTCCAGAGTCAGAGCTAGGTGTCCTCTCTGCTGCATAGATCATTCACATTATAAAAGTCTAAGCAGCATTCCATTGTCCAGGCTGATGAGATGATACATCTTCAGTAGGTGAATCAATGATACCCTGGGGTCAAAAGAAATAAGCTAAATAACTTTGGGCACCGCTGGAGCATGCAAAGATTAAATAGGGATTTTGTTATAGCAAACACGGGGGGCATGGAAAGTTTTCGGAAAAGGTTTGGAGTTCAGTAGCTCTGACTTGATTATCAATCTGCAGGTTTATCTTATTACAGTTACACTAAAGGCTGCCAGGAAACAAGCATTTTCAGATGCTGGCCAGAAATGGCAGTGTCCTTGATTCCTGCAGTATATGTTTCTTTTCTCATTATTATTCATATTCATCATTTTCTCATTCTCATTTTCTCATATGAGTTATCTCATAGTGATGAACATAAAGTATATGCAAAACCAAAACTTACAAAAGGGAAAAGTTACATTCTGTTCCAATGACAGTATTGGATTTGCTCCTAAGCCAGACACAATGGTCAACAGTGCTAATAAAGAGGGGTAATTTCTCAAGTGCCAACACAGCCAATAATAAATCTGATGGAGAACTTAATTCTTTCATAGCATTTGCTTTGGTTTTAATACCGCTGATCAAGAAATGTCATTTTTATATTTCAGGGGGGGGTTTACTCCATGATAGAGAAACACAGACTGCAGGACTCCTCTTAGGTAAGCTATACTACTTGCAGTATTTTTGCCATGCCATTGATGCATGAATATGCTGTAAAGTTAAAACATTTTTTTTTGTCTCTCCTGACAGTATGAAGAATGAGATAAGACGTCACAATCCCTCCATGGACAGCTGCAACAGCTGGGCAATACCCTCCTAACTCCCTGCCTGCACCTTAATTCCCCCCCCAATAACTGAAATGTAATAAAATCTTTTGAGGTGCAATGTTTGGTGTTGTTTTTTAGTGGAATATTCTCATAGTAAAGCACAGAAACACTTATTACAGCATGCAAACATACTGAGGGTAAACCATTTCAAAAGAAGGCTGCTTAAAGTCAAGAGTTTTCTAGCTCTTCCCCCGTAGCTAGTAGTTCCCAAATAATGAAGGCAAAACTCCAGGCAAGCTGGTCAATATAAAACGTGTCCCTATCCTATATGCTAAAAGGTTTGAAGTTTTGTGGTCTAAGTATCGCTGACCACACAGCACATTAAAATGTCACTGCCCTTAAAGGAAGTTAGGCAACTCAGCTTGGCCAAGAAACGACCCTCAGGAGAATGCCCCGCTAAGACTGTTGATACCAAAACAACCAGAAAATCCCTACTGGAAAGTTTTCCATTACCTCCAACTCCAGTGTCAGAAAACTGTACATCAGGCATCAAATTCTTTTTTGTGACAAGGGGTCATCCAGAGAAGTTAAAGAAATATTTTACACTTCCACACATCATCCAAAATGTTTATCTGCAGCCAACTTCTTTTATAACGCAGCATCAATCAACACACAAGTACAGGATTTAAATTAGAAGTAGCTCTTTATTTACATCAGTTCTAAGACACAATTATTCTATATATATATTTATATATCAAACAAACCAAAATATTCTTGGTGGGGGCAAAAAATAACCGAACGTAAACATCAGATCAGATGAAATGTGAAGATTTGTTTTGGATCATCAAGAAATCTTTAAAATATGAACAGGCTTGCACAAAATGCTCAGTGGGACATAGTGGTACCCAATACCATACAGTAACCAACAGTTTTTTCACGGCAAACAGCTTAATCGCTAACGGTTTCCACAAGGAATCACTGCAATTGGGTTTGATTCCTGGCAATGCTTGGAAAGAGAGAACACTGGGTCCAAAATACTCAATAAAAGAATGTCTGGGGTTCAAGTGACAGATCAAAATGTACTAACTGTATGGGGTTACACTTTACCTTGGGAACAACAAACTCCACTATGATCTTTACTGATCAAACGTTAAAATATACAGCCTCCCAATAAAAGAAACAGATTGCAGTGATATAAAAACAAGATATATATAACAAATTGTGTTATAAAAGTGAATCTCATGGGGCAAACCAGAACACTATACAGGTTAAAAGAAAAGTCAGTTCCAGAGCGGGATTACAGCAGATGAGCCTGGTGGCCATCGCCAAAAACTATAAAATAAAACAATAAATAGGTGAATCTTAGCCAATCCCCAGCAGAATTCAGAAGTCACTTTTAGCCTACATTGGCGTTTTGGTAATACTGTGAAGGCAATGCGGATGTTGCTCTTGGTTCTTGAAGAAATTTCAATATATTTGGAAGATGTTTAAACAAAATTGTTCACAAAGCCAATTCAGTTGTAAAATGACTAAGGTGGAAGCTGCCATTAATGCTGGGGCACAAATGATGAAGAAGGTTTTGTAGGAGCCAATTACCATAACTACATGTTCATGGAGGTGTGAGGGGAACTGGAGTGCACCAGAGGAAACCCACATAGGGAAAACATGCAAACTCCTTGCAGTGTCCAAGCCGGGATTTAAATCTAGGGACTCTACTATAGTCAACATCCACCTGAGGTTTTTAATGTGTATGGTTTTGATCTTTGGTCTGTGCTAGACCTTGGCACTGCTTTGCTGCTTCTTTAATACCATGGCAGTAGTTTGGCAGCAGAGATTGGCCGTTGGAAAGTGTGGGGTGAAATAGTCTTCCAGCACCTCAGGGCTTCATTGAAGTTTTTTTTACAACTGGCATATAAAAAAAAGGATAGAATTTAAGAATTGTTACCTTGTCCAATCAGAGCAAGGTCAATTACTTTGCATGGACATGAGCCTATTTAAATCAAACCTTTCCATTGCCTGTGGAGATGATCTTTGCCTGACTACTACACTATCCCTATTTAATGTACAGCGCTGCGTAATATGTTGGCGCTATATAAATCCTGTTTATTAATAATAATAATAATAATAACCTGTTCAGTATAGAACAAAGCATGTCTAAACTTAACATATTTAAATTTTATATTTGTTTTAGGTAAGAGCCACAAAATACTAGAAAAGTTTTTAAAGGAACCTAGCATTTGCAGGATGAGAAGCATCAATGGCAGCCTTTCCTGTTTGTCTCAGGTTTTCTGTTACTTTCAAGGTTGGACAGAATGACTCCTGAATTGTACATGAGATTGGTAACTCCTGCAAGAGATGACAGAAGTAAAGCACAGGTTTGTTTTCATTATCTGAATGCTTCCCAAACTGTGATAAATACTCACTTCACAAGGAGAGGTGAAAAAAAAAACCTACTAGAAAGTTCAAACATTAAAATCCCAATAAAACCTTTCAAAAAAGGGGTTTCTTATTCTGAGTTAGATACATGTGCAAAAAAAAAAAAAAACAGCTGGCCTGTTGGAAAGCTTCATTAAAAACCAAACATGGAAAGAGATAAAAGTACAATCAGTAATGCTTATTATGTAAATGCAGTAAAGTGAGACTGGCACAAAATAAACAAAAACACAGCCAGCTTACCCTCCCAGATTAAGAGCAGACAATAAAAGATGCCCGCATAACAACTTTATAAGCAGGGTGCCCTCTGTGCATCATCCCTGGTTTGTGCTTTGGCTTTGCTTTAATCCAATATCCTTTTAAGAAGACATGTAAACAGTAAAAAAAAAAAAAACACCTTTTTTAACTTTAAGAACTTCCAAAGGGGACAATATGCAGATTATAAAAAGCAACATAATCTATTAACTCAACCACTGAAAGAAAAAAATTGTTGACTGGGCAGTCTTTTAAGCCTGCAAAAAATGACAAAAGCTTTGAACCAGAACACTTTTTGAAGATTCTTCAGCTTATAAGAGTGATCTTCAGGCTTATTGGTATACAGAATACAGTAATGCAAAGCAACCAATGGGAAATTTCTCGCTCCTGGGGAAGAATAAATTGGTGGGAAGGTTTTCTTTGGATTACTGTGCCCTACACATTTAATGACAGGTACAAAATGGCTTGGAAAACAAATATGAGGGTAAACTATTAAGCTCAGATGAAAGGGGATAAAGCCAGGATCTTTGATTGCCTGTAATATTTTTGCATCAACTCCTCTCTGATTTTCTGTTATTCAGCAAGTTCTTTAACATAAAGAAGCAATAGTATGAAGGTGTGGGACTCAAAAGTCAAAAATTGATTCTAACTTCAGCTAAATGCCTGAAACTTTAAATGCCTTGGAAAATAATAATTACTGCTTTATAGAGTGTAGGACACAACTAGCTGCCTCATCTGATCTCACTACTTGATTTGGAGTAAAGATTGCACCAATAACTCCCATAAACAGAGAAGAGATAATTATGGCTGAAAAAAAATCTATTAATAAGCAATCACAGCCAGGCAAAAGTGAACAGAGGACACCCAATGCACTACAAAAAGGCTGTAAAAAAACCCAAAGATTTGAAGCCTAATGAGCACCAACAAATTAGAGGATATTGTGGAAAAAGAAGTTTCAGTGGTCTCCTTGTTGTGATTATTATTGCTGTGTCCCACTCCTGCTTGTCTTTAAAAGGGTTGTAAATGGGAAGACACCAAAACCGAGAACAAATCTATCCAGGGTGAGTATGGCAATTGTGGTTACTTTCTGATATTTTTCACTAATCTTGTTGGGGAAAAAAAAATAATAATTTCAATTATGAAAGCAATCTGAAGATATTAAGGTAAATCTTAGGTTTTAAGACCAGGCTAAGCTCTTGTGGCACTTCTTGTGTAAAACACCCTTCCACATTTGGAAGCTGGAGGGGTAAAAAAATAAAATAAAATTGTCCTGAACGAAGAAATAAAAGTGTTAACTGGTTGACGACGTCCCTGAATATATTGCACAGACGTAGCATATTGTGAAAAGTTTCATCAGCAGGTAATGCCAAACACTACGCGTTCCATGTGCATTAGACATCCCAGGACAGAAGCTTGTACAACAAATCCTTGGATTGCGCCCCTCAGCAATATCCCATCTGAATGTCACATCCGTTCGGCAAGTAAACGCTTACTAGGCTTTATTCCTCTGAGAACTCTCTGTCCACGTCCATAAAGGCCTCATCTATGTAGCTTACTATGGCACAAGGTGATGTCCTGTCTGGATTTAATAGTACAGATACAGTCTCTTTCCAGTAGCTGAAGCTGATGCACGAACTCTGACAAAACAGAGAGAAGAGACATTTTATGCTTTACCAATATATGCATATCTTTTATTACTGTTCTAATTAACATACTTAACATAAAAGGTAGGTACCTGTACCCCAATAACATACTTAACATAAAAAGTAGGTACCTGTACACAGGCATTTTTAAATATTGCCCTATAGATATGGCCAGCCTTTTTGGACCTTTTAACCATGGGGGAACCCTTTAAATAACGTTAAGGTCTTAAGATTTTATTGTACAGTGCTGTGTAATATATATTGGCGCTATATAAATCCTGTTTAATAATATTAGGGAAACTCCTGTTACAATGACTATATTCACAACTCACATTAATGTGATAGTCAGAAGGAAGAAATATATATGTACAAAAATTGACATGTACATTAAACATAACGCATGTTATAAAGGTTGGGGTAGTTGATGGCTTAAAGTTGGTTTAAAGTCCTACTTACATTCTCTAAACAAGTGCTGTCTTTGTCCTTGTTGAGGTAATGCTGCTGCCAAAACCGCAGGAGACTGTGGAAGTTGTTGAGGATGAAACCGGGGTATTTCTCCATGCACTCCATGTTCTGTATGGTCTGCAGGTAGTAGGGTAGCTGTCCTTTCTTCCGTGCCAGCATTAAGATAACCAGACTTGTGTTCAAGCAGCTTACATTCTCCTAAAAAAAAAAATGCTGTTTTTTTCAATTGTGTGTCAATTTCAGATTTTTTTTACAGCATGGCTTTGGGTAAAGCACTGGCTTGCAAAGGGTAAATGCTCCTTATATCATCTGGGGGGATGCAAACAGGATTTTTACTTTTTACCTTGCTCCTGAAGGTTCCACCTCCATGCAAGAACCAGAGACACAACCCACCCACCTTCCTAAGTCTGCGAGCATCCTTCGCCTGACCCAGCTGGTGGGTGCACCGGCCGGAGCCACGGCCCAACTGTCAGACGCAGTGGGCTACTAGTGGGTCGTAGACCGGGGGGTTTGGGACCTCTGCGCCACAATGCCAGAGCATTATTCCTTCATTTTAAAGTGGAGAGATGTAAGAGGACTATGGTGGCTGTCAGAGGTGTGAGGGGTAAGGCAAGTAAAGTGCTGCTCATGTTTCTGCTATACCTAAACAATAATTTAACCCTGCAGAGTTAGCCCCAATGCAAGCATATATATATTGACATGACATTTGAATACAATCTATTATTTTTTTATTGATACATAACATCATCCTACATCCAACACCTAACTCACACCTAGTAATAGGAGATGTGTTATTTACCCTCCCTTTGCTCCCTGGTATATTTAGTCACATATCCTGGTAGGCTGTAGTATCCATTACCCAGGAAATCCTGTGGCACGTAAAAAGAATGACGTGGCCAAACATGCATGAGATCTGGTGCTGTAT
>NW_027317042.1:0-37000 GCF_032062135.1 Pyxicephalus adspersus
ATGCTGGCACAGCAGGCCCTATAATTTAGTTCATTACAAGCTCAGTGTCTTATAAAATATTGCTGAGACAACGCTGACAAATTAGGTCAACTCTGTATGACCATCTGGACCCTCCACAAATTCCCTTCCTTCATTTGCTAATTTTAGCGGATTAGGCAATATTAGTAGTTACTTGCCTCGACCAATCCTGTTTGAGCCCATCAAACCCCAGACTGACTAATAAATGTTAAGTAATATAATTAGGAACATGTACAGTTTTACAAATGAAGCCTTAAATCCAAAAAATGAGCTCCAAGCTATTCTTTCCAGGATCAACTAATGTGCTATATTTCAAGCAATTGCCATTTTGAATAGCTTCGCACTGATGCATAATACAGTTATTACTTTGCAGAATATAGTGCTTCAATATTTCAGATTCTGCAATAACTTTTACTTGGGCTTCTAAACAGCAAAAAAAGTATCTTTGTGAAATATAAGCATAGAATACACATGATGATACATTGTCACATTGGTCTGTGAGTGTTAAAGCTTGGCAGCAATTTATTATTTAACATATGGCCAGAGTAGTTTTGGCTCAGGACGCTGTGCTGGTTGTGCTGAATGCAGCGTGTTACTAAATTGAGATGTTAGACAGTATGATCTTTTAACTATTCATGAGCTTGGTAGGAAAGGATTTCTGGCTAGTCCAAACAGCAATTAAAAAGGATAAAAGAAAGCTAGAACAGGTTGTATGTCATAGGAGGTTAAAAATGGCAGTAAAAGGTGGCAAGGTAATTTTCTCTTTGCAGCTAGAGTTGCCAAAGATCTGTCTGTCCATCTGCTATGTTGTTTGGCTACTGTATGACATGTACAAACAAAGTCACATACAACTATAAAAGCCCTCCAAGGCAAATGGGCTGGTTTTTTGGACAGTGAATCAAGTGATTATGACTTGTTCAGCTTTTTCCAAAAATAACTGGACTAAAAATATGTAAAAATGGGATTGTGTCCTCTCTCTGGACCAGGTAATCCAGAGATCTTAATAGGTTGATTTGGATAGTGGTGTATTGAAGGCTAGGGAAAAAAATACAAAATACACAAAACTAATATGAATTTCTTTTAGGTCAGTACTATATTAGTATGTATTGGTTTACTATTTAAAATTAATGGTAATGTGCTAGTTCATTTCTTCAGTGCAACTCAGCAGAAGAATGTGAACCTAGCCTTAAAGTTTTGCTTTATAAAAGAACTTGAAGTATAAAGATTTGTATGTACAGACCCACACAGTAAACTCATCCATACTTTAATAAAAAACGGGGCCCAAGGTTAGGTAAAATGTAGACAAATACGATTTTTTGGTTTCAATGTATTTTTATTGTATGTTGTTTATTATAAAAGAACATTATATAGAAAGTATATAAAAAGAAAGAAAAGATTTACAACATGTACTATTACAAATTAAAGTATTGCAGAATAAAATAGAAAAAGAAGAAGAATGTCACATGTTGTGCACTCAGAAACTTGGAGACAATAGGCCTGATTTATTAAAGCTCTACAAGACTAGAGAAGGTTCTGAAAACCTGTAATAGATTTTTTGAAAATTATTTGCTATTAGTGAGTGAATGTCTTCAATTCTGGACAAGATCAGTTTTTGGTTTGATGCATCACCCAGGTTCTCCCACGATAGCCTATCTTCTCTGGTTTTAGAACACTTTAAAAAAGCAGGACCAATGCATGTTTTGTGTGTTCCTAAACATAGCATTAGCAAATGCATTTCCACATAAAATCAATGTAACTCAATTGTGGCAAAAGTACTTTTCTGGGGAAGCCATTCTTTTTTTTTTCTTTAGTCAATGAACCTCAGTGTGTAAAGACAGGCAGTTGAGAAGGCAACTGCTGTTAGATTTAAAGTGACCTTCTACCCTTGACACTCTCAAAATAAATATTAAAAACAAATATTATAAAGAATAATAAATAAAAAAAAAAGGAGCAACTAGAAATTTTACATAGAAAAGTCTGTAAATGTATAGTAATTTTACACTAAAAATGTTTATATAGGTACGCTTTAAATTAAGTCTTATATGCAAAATAAAAGGTGTCCTTTGGCAGTGGTTAATGACTCCAATGTTCCTTACCTAACCTTATTGTAATTTTTTATCTATTCTATTTCTCCTTCTTTATTATATTCCACATAGCAATGCATCATTGCTTCCCACATTTACCTCTTTTGAATTACCATAATGTTTTCTTTGTGTGTTAATAATGTTGTAAAAGACTTCCCATTAAGATCTACTTTACTAATTATAAGTGGGAAGGAAGGATGATTCTTTCTGACAAGTAAATGGCAAGGAAATGAGATCCAGGACTGCCGTGAAATCAGCTTTCTGCTAATGGCAGCTGATGACCCGCTGCTAACTGCCCTGTTCTTGGAATGAAAAGACCTTTGGCTGGGTAATTGTATTGATTGTGGAAATACTGTATTTGGTACATAGTAATTAGGCTATGTGTTTCTCGGGGGCTGATGTTATTACAAGAAAGAGTTTACAAGAGTTTAAAAGTTTTCCAGAAATACACCTGGCAGTTGTTGTCTGATATTATACAATAGCCAATGGGAAACTTGTGAAAATTCTATTCTGGGACCTCCTCAGTATTAATTTTCTGTAGACCTATTGAAGGTGATTGTGAAAATTAAATAAAATAAAACAATGCATAGTCTGTAAAATGACAGTTAAAATCTACTTATCTTAGTAAGTGCTTAGTACTAAAAGAAGCCTGTATTCTGAACTCCTCTAGGTAATAAACCACCAGGAAACAAATGAATGAAGGAAGAATAAAGGAAACCTATCATGAGCAGGAGCAAGATGGAGATGGCTATTGCTGACCCTTGGCTAGTATGCTAATTTCATTCTGTATCACTTTTTTTTAAAAAGTAAGCAAATGATATCAAACCAACTACTTTAAGTCAGTACCAGTTTAGGGATGCACCGCTTTAGCCGTCCCCAGTAAATCTGTACAGCACTATCCTAAATGTAAGTTGATGCTTTTTGGCCAGCAACCATGTATGATTTGGTATTGATTATATGTATATACAAGGTTATGACCTTACCCTTGTTTATGTTTAGATATATTTCTGACTGTAATGGTCCCCTGAGCAAGCCTAAAGGCGAAACGCGTTGGGATCTATTCGCATCCTTCTTCTGAATATTAGTAGGATTACCTTGTCTAGATTAGAGATAACAAACCAGCCCCCCTTGTTTTGGGTTATGATAAGGTGGTTTGTTTCTACTGTATAATTGATGAATTGTCTGTAAAATATTATTCTGTATTCTGATTCTGATTATTATTCTGTATTTAAGTTCTCTGACTCAGGGAACATTAGTGAATTTTATGACTAAACATTTTGCCACAACAAACAAATACCTTGTCTTTTTTCTTCTCTTTACCACATTTTGAACTACATTACTATAAGGGTATGTGGCCTTTTTTTGATTAGCAGAGATTGATCAGCATTTTTCCTCCTTTTGTTTCAATTTTAGTTTAGGTCAGTAACTCAAAGTACAGAAGAAAGAACGTATGTCATGCATCTAGGAATTGTAAATGTAATGACAACCCCATGGTCTCAGCTCTCTCTGCCTTTCTTTTATTTCTTCTTTCTCCCCCTTTCTTCATCTACTCCTTCCTTCTTCTTTTTCATCGTTTTATCCCTTCTTGTATTCCTTCCTTCTCTCCCTGAACTCGTCTATTCATTCCTTCTTCTACTCCTTTCTTACTTCTCTCTCTTCCTTCTTTTCCTTCCATCCTATACTCCTTCTCTTACATACAATCCCCTCAAGCTTTCCCTTTTTATTCCTCCCTTCTCTCTCTTTCCTCTTCCATTCCTTCCTTCCTTATCTCCCTTTCTTCTTCCTTTTCCTTATTCTATATCTTCTTTCCTTCTCTCTCTTCCTACTTTCTTCCCTTCACACTTCTACTCTTTCTTGGCTTATTTCTTCAATTCCTTCAATCTCTCTTTTTTCTTTTATTTTCTCGCTCCATTGTATTCTTCCATTCTTTCCTTCCTTCTCCCTTTCCTACTTTCCCTTACTTCTTCTAATACTTCCTTCCTCTCTCACTTTTATCCCTTCCATCTTTCATTGTTTCCTTTATTCTTTTACTCATTTCTTTCTTATTCATATTCTTTCCTTCTCTCCTTCAGTTCCTCAGCTTATTCCTTTGTGTCTTCTCCGCCTTCATTCTTTTCTCCTTCCTTCTCTCCCTTCCTTCTTCTGCTCTTTCTTCTTTTTCTTCTCTTTTGCACTCCCTCTCTCCAAAATATACTGTATATATATATATATATATATATATATATATATATATATATATTTATCATTGCAGCAAATAGATATTGTGCTTCTCCTTAATGCGCAGACTACCCTTGCCATCCAATACAAATCCATATGCATCTATAATTGGACTCAAACTTAATGTCCAAGCAGTGCTAGGCTTTCTTATTAGAAAGCCTGCTGTACTCTACAAATAAACTATCACTGAAGTCAGAATTAAATGTTTTTTTTTTTTGTTTTTTTTTTTTAAATAAAGAGGATGCCATTTATGAAAACTAATCTCATGGCCCTAAAAAAGTTGGATGCTTTGTATATATGTGATAGTTTTCATATCACATATTCTTCTTGTCAGGAAGCTGGCAGTGCTCAAATGTTCCAGAATACGATTGTATATTTAATTGAAATCTAATAATTCAAAAACAGCAGTGAAGAAATATTAAAGCTGTCATTGCTGAATATGACCTCTTATTCTGAATATATTAGTTCCTTAGCAGATCTATTGGCTTCAAATACCTTCTAAGTTATTGACCAAAAATAATTTCTTCACTTTCCCAATCTGAGTTCTTGTTTTTAGAAAGTAGGGCAGGGGTCATGTTGGACCACAATGTAAAAGCATAGGTTCTTCCATGCAGCCTGCTGCCTATTCTATGGTGGTGCTGGGAGCAATAATTGAAAAAAGTTTGTCCACTTAAGAAACACTATTAAAATCCTTTGCCTGTTTCTAGTATGGGATTTCAAGCTTATTGTGCCAATGCATCATTCATGTATCCATTCAATCATTCTTTTATTCATTTGTACAATATATTTGTGAAAGCTATGGCTCTATGAAGGAATACTCTCAATATTGCTTTCTTAGTCCACAGCCCATTGTTGCCTGGTTCCTATCTTTCTTACATCCATATTCATTTTATCCAAGCATTGTGGTTTAGGCTAATTATATATCCACTTAATTGTGCTTATTGGATAGTTTCTAACATATCATCTTCAGTCATCTGTAATATAACCAGCCCATTTTTGACATGAAATGGATATTATCATTGATTATAGCCTTCAATTTTTCATAAAGCTTGTTGTTATGCCAACTACTCTGTATTCAGATGCAGATATATATATATATATATATATATATATATATATATATAAATAAAAATAACCCTAGGCGATTTCCCCTTCAATATACATCATGCCTTTTTCTGCTTGGTTCAAGACTCAACCTAATATGTGACAACTAGACTTGAAAAAAAAAATCTGTTTTGCAACTGGCACAGGGTTTACCCCTTCTATGATTATCCCAAAATAAAGTTTTAGCTATAAACAATTGTTATCATCCATATGAGTTTCACTTCAAGACATCTGCACAGGTATGAGACATTTACAAATATATTTCAAATGGTACTCATTGCAGACAAATAGACTGGTAGCTTCCGGTGGTGCTGGAAACAAAAGGCAATGCCAAAATGGTTGCAACAAATATATCCTGGAAAGAATTCAGTTATATACCATGATAAACCATTTGTTCTTTGCCACATAACTATAAAAGCACAATCTGTACATTTATGTAGAGTACAGTTAAAGCAGTACATTTTAAAAATTTGGCAAAAAAATCCAACATTTCTATAGTTTATGTAAGGATATAATGAAATAGCATACAGCTTTGCTGGTCCCTGAATACTTTGACAATGAACCCTAGATCAACCTTTCTCAACCAAGATTTTCACTGTACACCTTGGTCCAGACTTTTTTCAACCAACATGTCCACTATAATCCATTGTGCTGCCTTTCTCAATCAATATTTGCACTTTGCAATTTAGTCAAGCCTTTTTCAAGCAATTTTTATCCAGAGGTTATCAAGATTTTGGAGCAGAGATCATGTCACTGCAGAAACAGCGGTGGAGGACCAGTGACCACCAATGTAAAGGGGCTTTATAATAGCCACTGATTCAAGAGAAATTATTCTTTATAAATAAAATTATTCTTTGCACTGACCACCAATCTAAGGCTGGACCTCTTCACAGACATCCAATCGAGACCACAACTTTTTGCTGACCACAAATGTAAGGGTCTGCAATTCTTTCCCAGCCGATTCTGGAGTTTATTATTTTATACCTTAGTTATTTCCAAAAATCTATTTAGTCATGTACAGTAAAAAATAATATATTCTAAGTATCACATATGCTAAATTTAGCAACATCCTAATTTTTTAAATTTATATTCATATCTAGAAATGAATAATCCTACTAATAGACTATTTTATCTGGGACCTGAAAAAGAGTTCTTCCATGCTACAAAGGTTAAAAATAGCTTCTCTAGACTATGAAATTTCCTGAAGGCATCTCTAACAGTTTGCAATCACTCAGACACTAGTGATAATTACACTCCCTGTTATCAATCAAAATTCATGCTAAGAACTCACCGCGACAATGGACACCTTCATCGTAGCCATCACTGCAGTCCAATACTCCATTGCAGAGCTTTGACATATGGATGCATGTTTTGGTTCCAATGCAAAGAATGTGATTAGAGGGGCACTTATATATTATGTTTTCCTGGCCTGTAAAAAAAATAAGATAGAGATAAAAAGAATATATATTAATTTAAAAGATTGCAGTCCATTTTTCTTGCATTGTAGAGTATTATATTTTGCTAGCCATAATCCTAAACCATCAAGTCATTAAAGATGCAAGCTTTCGGGATGATAAAAATACTTTCTTTGAGCTTTATACATTTTTAAAATGTATACATTGATAATATATATGTATGGTGCACTTTAGTAGTAATGGCTATTGAGGTAACAATTGCCATTGGGTATATGGTAACCACCATTGTAAAACTGTATTGAAGGCAGAGGAGCCTTTTGTCATCCTATGTTACAATACCTTATTGCTCACAAATGTAGAGAAAGGTGTAGTTGCACTTTTTGCTTACACACACACATTGATACAAGGAATCCTGTGTCAATGAAGACTTGCAATGTAATTTTTATTGTAAGTCCAGAGGATATCACAGCGGATAACAATATGGGGACTGCTAATGCTGACTTGTTTTTGGTGCATTAGCACCAGTAAGGTGCAGGATCAACTATGCTGCACTACCAACATTTCCACTGCAAGCCCTTTGTCCTGCCTTTCTCTACAAACACTTATGCTTTACATTCTGAAAAAATCTTTCTCAACCAATGTTTATCCAGAGGTTAGCAATATTTCAGAGCAGAGATCAGAAATCATCCACACCAGCGTCACTCCACTGAAGAAACATTGGTGAAGGACCAGTAACCACCAATGTAAAGGGGTACTTTAATGACCACCAATTCAAATGGTCTGAATTGGTGGTCATTGCCTGAATCCATATACTGTATACTTGATACAGATGAGTCACTTGCCAGGTTTTAAAACTGAATCGGGGTGCCTATCCTGTAACCTATATCTTTATAAAGACATCAGGATTCCATTTTTTGCTTCCCTTATACTTTACATTTAATTCAGATTCATGCCCACAATTTGTGCACAATCCTAGTTCCAGGAGCAAACTGTCATTACCACTGCACTTGCTATTTCTGTATGATATAATGAAGAAATGCATGTTTATTCTGCCAGAAATCTTGTATCCTGTGCTGCATTCTTATTGGTTGCATTTTAGTGAACACAAATATTGTAGATTAGATGTCTGTCTATTAAATAAGGAGACTGATATAATACCTCCTTTTATTTATTTGTGTGACAAATCTCATGGTTGTCACCTTCAATATTATTTCCATTTGCAGATAAGCACTGATAAGCATGACTATGAATTTGGACTTTTCTAATTCTTGGTGGTGAGGGTGTTTCTGGTGCATTGACTGTCATTTTGTTTCAGGCTCATACTGGAGTTATGTGAAGTTTTACTAAAAATTTAACTTTTAAACTTATCATGATTTCAGCAAGAGGGGAAACACAACGACATTATACAGTGACTGACAACAACCTAAACAACGAAACTGACGGTTTTTGACGTTGATGTTTAGAGAAGTTTAAATATTCATGACAAGTACTTATAATCTTCTCACAGCTTTGTTTAGGAGATACAAACACAGACTTATTCCATAGACAGACATCATATACAGTATATGTGTTTAACTCGCAGAATCTGTCATTTGTCATTTACGTAGCATTACTATAAACCAGTTCTGTCACTGTATGTGTTTCTGGTATACAGCCCGTAGGCAGGAAAATGGCCAATTTCAGCACTTTTAGATTTGCAACGTGCACCGTTAATACTGCTTATCTCTTTTCAGTCTTTTACCTATTATACTATTTATAGTTTGCTGACATACTAGACAATACTTTATAGAGTCACTAGTTATATCATTACCTGTCCCTTGGTGGAGCTCCTGATCTCATGTCTCTGCCATATTCACATATCCCTAACATACCTACTGATAAAGATCTGATAAATTAATACAGTCATGTTTTTGCCCACAGGTAACATCAGCAGAAAATGTTTTGTTTCTTTGAAAAAAATTAAATTAAAAACATTGGCACACTTAACACATAAAATGCATGATTCATGCAAATTGATTCCAATGTTTTACTCTGTATTAGAACTGTTTATGGTAATGTAATATGTGTTGGCGAGCTGATAACAGTCTAAATAACGAAATAAATATTTGCACAGATGTTAATGTAAATCAGCTGTCGTACTATAATGGTGACAGAAAGAATCAAGGTTAACTTGTAATTTGTGCATAACCATGTAGAAACAACTAATTAAAGGGGGAGAGTTTAATGGTTTCAGATGTCCCAAGGCAGCCATTGCGTGAGGTTTCAAGCTCACGGCTAAAATGCTGATGCAGCCGTACAGTGCTGAGTAAGACACTTCAACGTGGAGCTGAAGATTCTAAACATGTTCCTTTAAGTCAGCAGGGAAAACTACTTTCTTACTGAGGGAAATGATAGGGAGGATGTTTCCAGATCTGAATCTTATATATTTACAACATAGAATGCCTAGATAAAGCAATACAGCTAAACAGTACAAACGTAAAGCACAACTAAAGTCACAATTTCCCCTCTGTTCCTATAGATTTCCCACACTAATATTAATTGTATAAAACTTGTAGGAAGAGATTAAAAGATCATGGGCCAGCAGAAAGTGTGCCGGACTTCCTTGCTAATAGGAGAATGATTCTTTGATGTTGGGATTGGAGAAGATTAGCTTCTATTTGCAGTGAAAACAAGCCAGGAAGTCTGTCAGTGATAGATGAAATGACAGTATAAACATAATGTTTATCTAAATAGGATTTGATCTAACTATGCAATATAAGTGTCAATTGCTTTGGGGCAAAGACATGAAGGATGACTATTTGGGTAATAAGACATTTTATGAGTTTTTGATTGTACTTTTGTTTTAATACAAATGAGCACAGTGTTTCTAAACCAGGGATTCATGGAACCCTAGGGATCTCCAGAGGTTACTAGGGGATCCTTGAGTAATAAGCAATCTGTGCCTCTCAGGTCATATTGGGAGGTAACAAATGATCTGTAAAGGTAACTTTCTTCCCATTGGCCAGCAATTAAAGAGGCACACTTTTATAATTGGTACACTATTTTAAGAAACACCATGCTCATTTTTTTATTTTAGGCTAACAATCCCAACTCCATCAGGGCACAGTAGAGGTTAGTGACCAATGACATGATCCTTTCTGGCTTCTCTACATTCCCTGTAAAATTATAATAGTAAGATGTTTTGAGTTTTGAAAAGTAATGTGGACTCTGTTTGTACATGTCCAGAGTAAATCCTTTTTGTGAACTGTCCGTGGATTTCCAACACGTTTCAAGTGTTTAAATTTTAGATAATCTTTTTTATTTTAGATAAAAAAGATTATCTAAAAGTAATCTGGACTGGACTATGAGTACAGTAAGATACTTTGAAACAGTTCACTGGTGTTTTACTTCAGTATCATCCCAAAATAGAATGCAAGTGAGCTATTTTAAAGTAGCCCTACTCAAGGTCCAGTCCACAATATTTTTATACAGCCTTCAATGATTTTTTTTGGGCACCCAAGATGTGTTGGCTTCTCTTTAAACATAATTCAAGAGTTTTATTGTGGACATGTACAAGCATATTGAGGCAACTATTCTGTACATTTCATTGTCTACATCCCCCTGACCTGACCATGAAGAACAGATACTCAAAGAAATAGGAGGAGAAGATGTAGATAGACCTTTGGTCTGTTTGAAAGAGGGGTCCCTTAGGTTTATGACAAGATAGTGACAAAAAATAACAATTTTATTTTGTCTCATATATAATGAACAACAATATTTTCAATATGATATTAATTCAAATAAAGGTCCAAAAACAAATACTATACAGTTTACAATGATACATGGGATTCAGTAAAGTCCAAAAAAATCACATTTTGCAATTCTTGCTCTTCCAGTGGATATAGGTAGTGTTGTATCCCTTAACTGGGAAAGGATAGTTTAAATAAATTGCAAGACTAAGCTTTATTAAAATGGTCAAGGGTTAGAAGTAAAATCCTATGTTATAAACCAATAGACTCCTCTTTTAAACAGACCAGGTCTAGCCACCTATTCTCTTCCTACTTCCTTGAATTTACATTAGGGGTTGGTTGACTTCGTTTTATAAATAGAAGGTGACCATCTTTATTCTTTTTATCCTGAAGAACAGATACTGTGTGGCAGTCACAAAGCATAACATTTTACAAGGCCCACTCAAAACTTAAAAAACACAAAAACAAAATTGAGAGAAACAGTGGAACAGATTTAAATTTCTTTCTTAGCTAATTGTGTACTGAATGTGTCTTCTTTTGTGGATGTAAATGGATGCTTTGTTTTTTGTGTCTGTGAGTGAAGTAAAAATTATACCATGTCATGGCCGTATCTATAATTAAAGGCAGCAATACCTATGGTATTAGTACACATGAAGATGAGAATGTCACATTCACCACCTCTTCAGATTTACCCACCCTCACCAAAAAGCCTTTAACACAGGGAAAAAGAAATAATCTGTCTCTCCCGCTATAGCAAACAGCTTTTCTCAGGGTTCCATCTCTTATGGATATTACCTATACCCTCACTGCTGCATTATCTGATGAAGTTGATTAATGACTGTAATTAAGAAAAAATAGCACAGTATTTAAGATAGAAGGGCTAATCTATACAACTACCGCTAGCATCTTCTCTTTTTTTCATATTTTAAGATCAGATTAAATTAATTCTGGAGACTTTAATGAATAATATTTAAATGAATTATGCCATTAGTCTGCATTCATGGCTTTGATAATACAAGGAGCTTAAAAATTAAAATTAACCAGTTTATGACAGATGTTTAAAAGGTGCACTCCTGTGACTCAGGACAGACTTGCATTTAACCTAAGAGGTACATACATGGTGCATGCTGAATGGCTCTGATTTACACATGGGCACTCCTTCTTTGTCCCTGACTTCACTGTTGACTAAACTATTTGGTGGTATACACATGTATTGAATGACCATGTGAACCAATCACCAAAGAACAACATTCAAAAACCCCACTGCCTTTTTAAGCATTCTATCTGTTACTGCATAGTTTTGTGGCAAAATTACACACTGGTAAATGTTGGTGAAGCTTTGCTTGTTACTCATTATTCTACACTAGCCGGCCAAAAAAGTCCCCAAGTGTGTGGGCTATGATTTGGTGTTATGATCTGGGGTGCCTGTGGGGGCAACGTTATAATCTGGAGTGCCTCTGGGGGCAATGTTATGATCTGGGGTGCCTGTGAGGACAGTGTTATATTCTGGGGTCCCTGTGGGGGAAGTGTTATGATCCGGGGTGCCTGTGGGGGCAGTGTTACGAACTGAGGTTGCTTCAGTTAGTCTGGGTTCAGCAATATTATGTGTTCCAAAAAAATAAGATCAGCTTACTACCTGAATATACTGAATGATCATGTTTTTCCTTCAACGGATGCCAGGATTCATTGGGCTTAAATAGGGAAAAAAGTGATTTAGAGAGCATGAGACATCATTTTTACACATGGATTGGCCATCACGAGCGCAGACATTAACCCCATTCAGAATCCTTGGGATGTGTTAGAAAAGACTTTACTCAATGGTCCAACTTTCCCATCATAAAACAAAATTTTGGTGAAAAGTTAATACAACTCTGGATGGAAATTATTGTTGTGACATTGTATAAACTTATCCACATTACACCACAAAAAAAATTCATGGCATAATCAAAGCTAAAGCCATTTAAATGAAATATTAGAGTGTGTAACTTTTTGTTAACAGGCATTGTAGGTTCTGTAAGAAGTGATACACAATAAATAGTTAAAGGGGTAACTTTCCTCACCCAATCTGTGCACTAGATCACAATAATTCCCCTCTAATGGAACATGAATAGAAAATGAAAAAAAAATGCCATTAGATATTTCTCAATATGCCCATGCTTTAATATGTATTGATGGTTCCTTTCATGGCTTGGCATTTCTTTTTGAATATATTCTTTCTGAATATATTGTTTTTTGTTTGTTTTTCACATGGTCAATTGTATATCTACTGTTTTGTATACATATGGTTCTCAGCAGTAGTCATGTAAAAAAGATGCACATGGACTCTGGTAAGCTGCAATAAAAGCATATTTTTGAGCAAATATATATAACCTGTTAGTGCTCTAGACTATATTCAGTTTTATTGGCCACATAACATACCCCTTCCTGTGAAAAAAGAAAAAGAAATATGCCGAATTCAAATACAACTCACAAGCTAAAGGTATTAGATTCTACAAGAGCTTTCTGAAATCACAAGCAGAATGGCGAAGAGCCAAAGATGGATTAAGGCCAAATGGGGCCCTAGGCAAAAAGTAGCTTGGGGCTACACTGCTTCGATCCCCAATTATTGTGCAACAGTTTGGCTCTTGAATGCACTTAAATATCACAAATACTCATTCCTACTTGTGGATTTTATAGTATCACAGAGAACTAAAAATATTTTAGGTTTTAAATGAATAATTTAACAATTTTTAGAAATGTATTTTGCTGTGCATGCCCTGTTTGGAAAGTTTAAAGTAAAACAAACTTGGGCATAGGAAATTTTGCGGACCCATCGGAACTACTAATGAGGTATTCTCGTTCATCCTTATGCCCAAGTTTGTTTTACTTTAAACTTTCCAAACAGGGCATGCACAGCAAAATGCATTTCTGAAAAATATTTTTAGTGAGTCATGCAGCTTGGGTTTTATGAATGAACGGGGCCGTGGAAAAATCAGAGGGTTTTTCCCATGCTGCATTCATTCAAGAGCAGCCAGCAAGACAGCTCTGCTCCCATGATTGCTGTTGCCGCCCTGTAGTATGTGTTCCTGGATAGAGTTTCTTAATCCAGGAACACAGGATTTCTGTGTTCTTGGATAGAGAAACTTGAAAAGAGAAACTCTATTCAAGAACACATAAACTAGTAAAGGGCTGCAAAAGCAATCTGACAGCTCCGCTCCCCTAATTGGTCTTGCAGGTCCCAAAAATTTGGTGTCGTCGACCGAATTTACAAATGCTGTTCTTGCCTATATGTTTGAACGGCCCAATTCGCCGCGAGACTGAATTTAATAAATTCGCTCGCTCATCCCTATTTGGGCATTGCCTATGTTGGGCAACGCATACGGCTTGCTTTATTGCTTCCATTCCTGGTTGGTGATTGGTCCAATGTTGTACCATTAGTGCAGGAAGATTGTCCTCAGTCCTGTGCAAGCTCCAACCAAATATACTTGAAGCTTACAAAGGAATTCTTCCCCCATTTGATGGAGGAATAAAGCAGAGAGACTGCAAAAATATAGCAAAGAGACTTCAACAGTACAACACTGACGCAAACCTGTTGATCTGTCCCACATGGGCAAAACACAACAGCAAAGTTCAGCAAATTCAATTAGCAGATAGCAGATTTTCTATGGACCTGGGCTGGTTCGTACTATTTCTCTGTCAATAGTGCGCAGGTTCTGGCACAACAGGCTATTCATTGTGAAGCAAGGAAGTAACCAATACCAATTCATGTTGGAAGTCTGCATTAGGAGTCAGCTGGTTTAAACAGAAGCCCTTCAGAAAATAGAAAATATTTAGAGAATAAAAAAGCAATTCAATTAGAAAGTATAGAAGGTCTGTGCCAAGAAAACATTCTGTCTGAAATGTAACACTATTTGGATGGCAATCAGCGGGCAAATTAATTCATTATTTATTCATTATATTATCTTTGTTTTGTGGCCAGAAACCCATATGATTTCCGTTCTAATGGAGACAATTTTTTGGGATGCAAATAGTGATCTTCAAGACAAACATTCTTATTTGCCAAAGAAAAGTATAAAAAACAAGAATCTGTTTAGAACTAAGATCATAATGCAGCACTGGGAACTTTAAAAAGGCTTTTGATGTCAGGAAAACTTTTCTCCCTATAAAAGTCAATGGGAATGCAAAAGCAGTTTGAGGCTACTGAGAAGGGCAAATGTAGGACAAAGAAGGTCAAAACAAGGGTTAAAAGCACCCATGAAGGATCTCATAATGATCACTAAAGTGTATCAAACTGATATCAGGTATAAGTAAAATGCACTTAAAAGCTTGTCTGAATTGTCTCTATACTGTATACAATGGTGGTTCTATAAAGCATTTAAAGTTATTTAAACCTGCCTTTTACTTTGTTTGCATCATGAAATATAAATTATTATACGTTATGAGCAGACTTTATGTGCAGGACAAGAAAATGAAATGAATGTCTTCATTAAGATATAGAAAAAAAATCCCTGATATTCCAATATACTTTATTAGTCACGCCAGACCTTTATACAAAAGCAAGAATGAATAGTTCAACAAGTTTCTGAAACCTATACAGGATATATGTATAGGTGTATATCTATATGTATGTGTGATAGATGTATGCAAACCTTACATGTACACTTACAAGAAAAACTACGTGAAACCTAATATCCAAAATGATATGTTTTGAGTTATCTTTCAAATTAAGAAAATACATCCCTAGATCCATACAGGGAGACCAATATGCAACCATTGATTGCATGTTTGCTGTACTCTTTTTTTACAATAAAATAGTTTATTCATATTTTGTTGTGCTATGTAAATACATTTACCATTTAAGAATATACAAACATTTTTTTATAGTTTACAGTTTAAAGTAGAAAAAAAAAAAAAAACTTACAGCAGCCACCCTGCCTTGTATACTGCCAGTATTCTATGTAGTCTATAGTAAAGTAGAAGTGACCTTGCCATAAGTCTCTTCTTCAACACCCAAGCCAACCTGATCTCAAAGCACAACCTGCAAAAGTAATTTGAAGACTACTGAATGAGGCTTATCATGTTCTGCAGTTAGAGATAAAACTGTATAATGTACTCTGGAAGCATCCAAAACATAATTAGAGCACAAAATAGCCCTTGTAATAGGCATCCATTACAGAGATGGGATTTAGATCTTTCAGATGTGTTCTGTGAAAGAGCAGGAACAGGCTTCAAGCATTGTTATATGTAGAAAATGACAGTACATGCCATATCAGGAGCAAATCAAAGGCAGAAGTGATCAAGTTGTTCTTTATTATACTCTTTAACAGGTTTTCTTATCTGTGTCTCCAAAAAAGGAGTATTTTCAGCCTTCTTATGATTTCTTTTTTAGGTGGCACCCAGTGGTTATGGAAGCTGGTAGCGGTAGTCTTGCAAAGACGTTTTTGTGCTGTTTATGTTCTATTTGGGAAATGATGGTTGATATGTTTTCAGATAAAAAAAAAGAACATATTGTGATGTATATCTTTTTCAAAAGATAATTATACGCAAAACTGAAATTGTTACTTTATTGACAAATGCAGAAAAGTAAAGCCACCAGTTTAAAAAAAAAAAAAAAAATATATATATATATATATATATATATATATATATATGGAACTATATTGGTGGGACCTCTTTGCTTCATGTCCTGGACCTTCACATCTTGTGTGGCTCTTCACATATTGGGTTCTGCTCTTCCTCTTTGACATTTATTAATTCTTACAGAACATATATTGAATTTCAAACACTGTAACAGTCTTGAAGCCAGACATTGAAAGCAGAATGATGCAAATATTCAGATTATTTTGTCTAGTTTGTTAGAGTAGTGTTTTTCAAGCAGGGTTCCTCCAGAGGTTGCTAGGGGTTCCTTTAGCAATAGGCAGTTTGTGACTCTCAGGTCGGTTACTACTGACACCAATGATCTTTTTGGATATCTGTAAGGGTGATGCTCTTCCCAATGGCCAGCAATACTGATCACCATGCTAATATACTGCTAGCTGTGGTTATAGTATTTTTAGTAGGAGTTCCCCGAAAATCTGAAAGATATTTCAAGGCTTCCCCCATAATAAAAAGGCTGAGAAAAACGGTCTTAGAACATAGGTTGTAGAAGAAGACATTTGGTAGGAGCACAATTAATGGAGTCCTTGGTATGGGTTTAAAATATATGAAATAATATTACATTTTCCATGAAATGCCTGTTCTATTGAAAGAACTGGGCCCTGGGAGTAAAGAGGACAATCTTTAATTTATCTTTTTCATAGAGGATATTTTAGGAGAAGCTGGAACATGTGTTAGTAGGTGGAAACACCCAAAACTCCTAGGTGGTCAGGAGCTAAGTCTGAAATCAAGGCCAGGAGAGCGTACTGTTGAACTGACTCGGCCTACCTGGCCCAATGTCAAAGTATACATGCCGTATAGGTTGATTTTAGACTCCAAAGAATGTGAATTTCAAAGTGGAACAAAAGTGGAAAAAAGCACTTATCTTTAATCCCGCAGATTCCTCAATAGCGCTAGACTTTTACTCGATCCTTTATACTACGTCACCAAATCTCACACTGTGCATGTTCAAGATTGGGTGACATAGCCTGCTGTAAAAAGGGGAAAAAATGAGAGAAGATCTCACTACGCATGTGTGAGATCAACATCTTTTTCTCTTCGGTGCATGCAACTTTTTGCAATACCGTGTTCATCTGAATGGGAGCTCAGAGCCTCTCAGGATACCTATGTCATGCATCCTGGGAGGCTCTGCCTTCCCATTCAGTCTCGATCACCATGGTGTTGCACTTTAAAGAAAAGTCTAATTTTTACTTTATATATAGGGGTCGTCTACCCTTTTATGTAAAGTAAAAATATTGAGTTTAGATCCACTTTAATTTAAGTGAATTGGCAACTATAAAACCCAGAAGGAGCACCAGGTACTGAGTTCCCTCTGCAGGGTTAAGCTGGTACAACAGCAAAGCGAGGTCAATATGACCATATATTTTCCCCGGGTTTAGGCAATAAAGATGAATGGGCATCATCACCAAAATGCGGCCGCACCATACTGTTTCCTCTTACAAACACATTTACAGTCTAAGAGTTATAGCACCACACAATGCCTGGAATGGCTGCTGCACAAAGAGTTATAGTAAACTAAAACAATTTGAATTACATGCAATAAAAACATACATTTATGAATTTTTATCTATATACACTGACATTTTTTATTTAGGCTAAAGCAGAGCATGAAGACAATATAGTAATAAAGATCAAAGACTAAAGTTGAAGATGTTTGTTTACACTCTAGAGTGTTTGCAAGCATGGTTGGTAAGTAAGACGTGCCAGCAATATTACTACATTGTATACTACTGCATTCTTTCATGTGCAGAAAAAAGAACAGTCCTTTAATCTAAGTGAGAAAAAAATATGTATTTTCCTCGAATGAAATGGCTTCATTTTTAACCCTTTATTACCCCCTAGTTAAGCACATTAAATCCTGAATAACCCTTTATCTCTTTTCTTCATAGATAATGTTATTATTTTTATTGTGTAGCTTTTGATATTTGTCATTTGTAAATAACCTTGCAATGTTTATATCAGAAAAGTAATTTCAGTAATTACAAATTACAAATGTAGCAAATTGAAAAGTAAAACAACCACTTTTTTTACAGTAACAAAAGTTGCCAAAAAACAAAAATAATAAAAGATAAAATAATCTTTGCAAGACAATAACTAAAGCCTTGCATGTCTTGAAAAATTGTAATATCTTAAGTAATGGCAATGGTATAGGTGAAACTCTATGTTTATATGCAGAAATGTACGCTCTTCAGATTAGAGCCCTCTCTTCTCCGTGTCATTGTCTGTATCCATCATTTCCAACCCCTATTTATTGTGCAGTTCTGCGTAATTTATTTAAGCTAAATAAACACTGTTTACATTTTAATAAAAATAATGTAGAAATGGACTGTGTTCCAGTACGGGTGTACAGCTGGTGGAAACAAAATGGTTAATATATATAATTGTTGCCAAACATTAGTTTACTTGGTTTTGCGACACCACCAGTTTACTTTACATAAACCAATACGTATTTCTGCTTGAAGCATGGTGACTCTGCCTTTAATTCATCACTTCAATCCAAATTGCATTTGCAAGCCCGTAAATTCGACCTCTTTCCCGGTGGTATATATAAAAAGACCATTATGTCGTATTTGATAGGTAATTATTTGCTCAGCGATCTGGTACCTTTAATATGAGAAATTCATTGCTGATGCAAAGAATTCTATTTTATGACAGCTGCTCTCTTTTATTTGAAGAGCTAACCTAACTGCATGTTTTTGGGATGTGGGAGGAAACCGGAGTACCCGGAGGAAACCCACGCAGACTTGGGGAGAACCTGCAAACTCCATGCAGATAGTGTCCTGGCTGGGATTCGAACCTAAGACCTAACGCTGCAAAGGCCAGAGAAAACAAACGACTAACAAGTATGCACGATTATTTTGAACGATTATATTGTCCACAATTCTGTTCATGCTGCAATGATACAATTGTTCAAATATAATCCACCAATAATGTACACATGCTAGATTTGATTGTCTGAACGATTCAGGAAGTGACATATAAAGAAAAAAGTGTACTGCAGAACAATCGTATCGGATGAACGGTCGTTAGTCGCTCGTTGCCAACGATAATTATTGCACATGTGTACGCAGCTTGATTATTGGGGAGCTTTTAGATTGTTTTATTGCTTAACCAACAGATGAGATTATAACCACCAATAAGTAAATTGATTTGTACTAGGAATTTAACAGCAAAACTACTAATTTTATCATTGTCAATGGAAGCTCTAAATTATATTTACTATTGTATACGATCCAAAACATTATCAATCTTATATTTTGTTAGTTTTTTTTTTTTTTGCTTTCATATGTTCTTTTTATTCATTATCACTTATGTCTTAACTTCTGTGTAAAAACTTTCTATCTGCAAGCTTCTCTTGTTTCTTATAACATTCTGACCAAGCACAAAGGCAGATCTGAGCTGGCATGACCAGTTTGTATGCCTGATTAGAGCTTTGGCAGCATGCAGGACATATTGCAAATGCACATCATCCTGTATCTCCCAAAGTCAGTTCTTGAGATATGCCCCCTGCCCAGCCATGCTGTTTTTACTGACACCAGCTCCAGCATTCTTATTGAAGTGGAAACAGCACAAGGGATGCACTGCTGGAATGCAGCATACATGGAAGGAGACTGTAGTTACCCTTTATACTTGCCTACTTTCCAGGAAGACACACTCCATTACCCCATTATAGGGAACAAAATGCTGATGTGCACTGTAAAATTAGGGTCATGAAAAGGTAAAAGGCTTGTAAAATAATTGTGAATTCAGAAAACACTAATATTGTCCCTTGCGTTGCATATACATGAAGATAAACAATTACTTTAGGCTGCCTCGGTGGAATTTGCTTGGCACATAAAAACATATTTGATATGGATTTTCTCGGGAAGAATTTTAAAGTCCATTGTCACCCTTCAGGCAAATAAATAAAACATGTCTACTTTGTCATTTGTAGTAGAAGGCAATGTAGAATAACTCATCATAAAATATCACAACAAAGGTTTTGAAAACACAGGTAATCTTCACTTTCTCCTATTGGCAACAGAAACTAAGGCTCTACTAACCTACAAATGCAAACAGACAGCGGGTGATTAAAAATTAGAATTACTGCAACTGGACTTAAAAATGTAATTTTATTTGAGGATTAATTACCCCACAGTACCTATAGTTACTGTGATCAGTGAGGATATTGTGTATATATATAAACACTCTTAAGAACAGGATTTTCTGAATAAAGACAAAAAGTAATCTTCAAAGATGTCTTCAAAAGCCATAAAGTTCCCATATGCATGTGATACTTTTAGCTGTATTAGGTGGGGATTATCTAATGTCCGTTGGTTACCTTAGACAACTACTTTTCATGCTGGCACAGCAGGCCCTATAATTTAGTTCATTACAAGCTCAGTGTCTTATAAAATATTGCTGAGACAACGCTGACAAATTAGGTCAACTCTGTATGACCATCTGGACCCTCCACAAATTCCCTTCCTTCATTTGCTAATTTTAGCGGATTAGGCAATATTAGTAGTTACTTGCCTCGACCAATCCTGTTTGAGCCCATCAAACCCCAGACTGACTAATAAATGTTAAGTAATATAATTAGGAACATGTACAGTTTTACAAATGAAGCCTTAAATCCAAAAAATGAGCTCCAAGCTATTCTTTCCAGGATCAACTAATGTGCTATATTTCAAGCAATTGCCATTTTGAATAGCTTCGCACTGATGCATAATACAGTTATTACTTTGCAGAATATAGTGCTTCAATATTTCAGATTCTGCAATAACTTTTACTTGGGCTTCTAAACAGCAAAAAAAGTATCTTTGTGAAATATAAGCATAGAATACACATGATGATACATTGTCACATTGGTCTGTGAGTGTTAAAGCTTGGCAGCAATTTATTATTTAACATATGGCCAGAGTAGTTTTGGCTCAGGACGCTGTGCTGGTTGTGCTGAATGCAGCGTGTTACTAAATTGAGATGTTAGACAGTATGATCTTTTAACTATTCATGAGCTTGGTAGGAAAGGATTTCTGGCTAGTCCAAACAGCAATTAAAAAGGATAAAAGAAAGCTAGAACAGGTTGTATGTCATAGGAGGTTAAAAATGGCAGTAAAAGGTGGCAAGGTAATTTTCTCTTTGCAGCTAGAGTTGCCAAAGATCTGTCTGTCCATCTGCTATGTTGTTTGGCTACTGTATGACATGTACAAACAAAGTCACATACAACTATAAAAGCCCTCCAAGGCAAATGGGCTGGTTTTTTGGACAGTGAATCAAGTGATTATGACTTGTTCAGTTTTTTCCAAAAATAACTGGACTAAAAATATGTAAAAATGGGATTGTGTCCTCTCTCTGGACCAGGTAATCCAGAGATCTTAATAGGTTGATTTGGATAGTGGTGTATTGAAGGCTAGGGAAAAAAATACAAAATACACAAAACTAATATGAATTTCTTTTAGGTCAGTACTATATTAGTATGTATTGGTTTACTATTTAAAATTAATGGTAATGTGCTAGTTCATTTCTTCAGTGCAACTCAGCAGAAGAATGTGAACCTAGCCTTAAAGTTTTGCTTTATAAAAGAACTTGAAGTATAAAGATTTGTATGTACAGACCCACACAGTAAACTCATCCATACTTTAATAAAAAACGGGGCCCAAGGTTAGGTAAAATGTAGACAAATACGATTTTTTGGTTTCAATGTATTTTTATTGTATGTTGTTTATTATAAAAGAACATTATATAGAAAGTATATAAAAAGAAAGAAAAGATTTACAACATGTACTATTACAAATTAAAGTATTGCAGAATAAAATAGAAAAAGAAGAAGAATGTCACATGTTGTGCACTCAGAAACTTGGAGACAATAGGCCTGATTTATTAAAGCTCTACAAGACTAGAGAAGGTTCTGAAAACCTGTAATAGATTTTTTGAAAATTATTTGCTATTAGTGAGTGAATGTCTTCAATTCTGGACAAGATCAGTTTTTGGTTTGATGCATCACCCAGGTTCTCCCACGATAGCCTATCTTCTCTGGTTTTAGAACACTTTAAAAAAGCAGGACCAATGCATGTTTTGTGTGTTCCTAAACATAGCATTAGCAAATGCATTTCCACATAAAATCAATGTAACTCAATTGTGGCAAAAGTACTTTTCTGGGGAAGCCATTCTTTTTTTTTTCTTTAGTCAATGAACCTCAGTGTGTAAAGACAGGCAGTTGAGAAGGCAACTGCTGTTAGATTTAAAGTGACCTTCTACCCTTGACACTCTCAAAATAAATATTAAAAACAAATATTATAAAGAATAATAAATAAAAAAAAAAGGAGCAACTAGAAATTTTACATAGAAAAGTCTGTAAATGTATAGTAATTTTACACTAAAAATGTTTATATAGGTACGCTTTAAATTAAGTCTTATATGCAAAATAAAAGGTGTCCTTTGGCAGTGGTTAATGACTCCAATGTTCCTTACCTAACCTTATTGTAATTTTTTATCTATTCTATTTCTCCTTCTTTATTATATTCCACATAGCAATGCATCATTGCTTCCCACATTTACCTCTTTTGAATTACCATAATGTTTTCTTTGTGTGTTAATAATGTTGTAAAAGACTTCCCATTAAGATCTACTTTACTAATTATAGGTGGGAAGGAAGGATGATTCTTTCTGACAAGTAAATGGCAAGGAAATGAGATCCAGGACTGCCGTGAAATCAGCTTTCTGCTAATGGCAGCTGATGACCCGCTGCTAACTGCCCTGTTCTTGGAATGAAAAGACCTTTGGCTGGGTAATTGTATTGATTGTGGAAATACTGTATTTGGTACATAGTAATTAGGCTATGTGTTTCTCGGGGGCTGATGTTATTACAAGAAAGAGTTTACAAGAGTTTAAAAGTTTTCCAGAAATACACCTGGCAGTTGTTGTCTGATATTATACAATAGCCAATGGGAAACTTGTGAAAATTCTATTCTGGGACCTCCTCAGTATTAATTTTCTGTAGACCTATTGAAGGTGATTGTGAAAATTAAATAAAATAAAACAATGCATAGTCTGTAAAATGACAGTTAAAATCTACTTATCTTAGTAAGTGCTTAGTACTAAAAGAAGCCTGTATTCTGAACTCCTCTAGGTAATAAACCACCAGGAAACAAATGAATGAAGGAAGAATAAAGGAAACCTATCATGAGCAGGAGCAAGATGGAGATGGCTATTGCTGACCCTTGGCTAGTATGCTAATTTCATTCTGTATCACTTTTTTTTAAAAAGTAAGCAAATGATATCAAACCAACTACTTTAAGTCAGTACCAGTTTAGGGATGCACCGCTTTAGCCGTCCCCAGTAAATCTGTACAGCACTATCCTAAATGTAAGTTGATGCTTTTTGGCCAGCAACCATGTATGATTTGGTATTGATTATATGTATATACAAGGTTATGACCTTACCCTTGTTTATGTTTAGATATATTTCTGACTGTAATGGTCCCCTGAGCAAGCCTAAAGGCGAAACGCGTTGGGATCTATTCGCATCCTTCTTCTGAATATTAGTAGGATTACCTTGTCTAGATTAGAGATAACAAACCAGCCCCCCTTGTTTTGGGTTATGATAAGGTGGTTTGTTTCTACTGTATAATTGATGAATTGTCTGTAAAATATTATTCTGTATTCTGATTCTGATTATTATTCTGTATTTAAGTTCTCTGACTCAGGGAACATTAGTGAATTTTATGACTAAACATTTTGCCACAACAAACAAATACCTTGTCTTTTTTCTTCTCTTTACCACATTTTGAACTACATTACTATAAGGGTATGTGGCCTTTTTTTGATTAGCAGAGATTGATCAGCATTTTTCCTCCTTTTGTTTCAATTTTAGTTTAGGTCAGTAACTCAAAGTACAGAAGAAAGAACGTATGTCATGCATCTAGGAATTGTAAATGTAATGACAACCCCATGGTCTCAGCTCTCTCTGCCTTTCTTTTATTTCTTCTTTCTCCCCCTTTCTTCATCTACTCCTTCCTTCTTCTTTTTCATCGTTTTATCCCTTCTTGTATTCCTTCCTTCTCTCCCTGAACTCGTCTATTCATTCCTTCTTCTACTCCTTTCTTACTTCTCTCTCTTCCTTCTTTTCCTTCCATCCTATACTCCTTCTCTTACATACAATCCCCTCAAGCTTTCCCTTTTTATTCCTCCCTTCTCTCTCTTTCCTCTTCCATTCCTTCCTTCCTTATCTCCCTTTCTTCTTCCTTTTCCTTATTCTATATCTTCTTTCCTTCTCTCTCTTCCTACTTTCTTCCCTTCACACTTCTACTCTTTCTTGGCTTATTTCTTCAATTCCTTCAATCTCTCTTTTTTCTTTTATTTTCTCGCTCCATTGTATTCTTCCATTCTTTCCTTCCTTCTCCCTTTCCTACTTTCCCTTACTTCTTCTAATACTTCCTTCCTCTCTCACTTTTATCCCTTCCATCTTTCATTGTTTCCTTTATTCTTTTACTCATTTCTTTCTTATTCATATTCTTTCCTTCTCTCCTTCAGTTCCTCAGCTTATTCCTTTGTGTCTTCTCCGCCTTCATTCTTTTCTCCTTCCTTCTCTCCCTTCCTTCTTCTGCTCTTTCTTCTTTTTCTTCTCTTTTGCACTCCCTCTCTCCAAAATATACTGTATATATATATATATATATATATATATATATATATATATATATTTATCATTGCAGCAAATAGATATTGTGCTTCTCCTTAATGCGCAGACTACCCTTGCCATCCAATACAAATCCATATGCATCTATAATTGGACTCAAACTTAATGTCCAAGCAGTGCTAGGCTTTCTTATTAGAAAGCCTGCTGTACTCTACAAATAAACTATCACTGAAGTCAGAATTAAATGTTTTTTTTTTTTGTTTTTTTTTTTTAAATAAAGAGGATGCCATTTATGAAAACTAATCTCATGGCCCTAAAAAAGTTGGATGCTTTGTATATATGTGATAGTTTTCATATCACATATTCTTCTTGTCAGGAAGCTGGCAGTGCTCAAATGTTCCAGAATACGATTGTATATTTAATTGAAATCTAATAATTCAAAAACAGCAGTGAAGAAATATTAAAGCTGTCATTGCTGAATATGACCTCTTATTCTGAATATATTAGTTCCTTAGCAGATCTATTGGCTTCAAATACCTTCTAAGTTATTGACCAAAAATAATTTCTTCACTTTCCCAATCTGAGTTCTTGTTTTTAGAAAGTAGGGCAGGGGTCATGTTGGACCACAATGTAAAAGCATAGGTTCTTCCATGCAGCCTGCTGCCTATTCTATGGTGGTGCTGGGAGCAATAATTGAAAAAAGTTTGTCCACTTAAGAAACACTATTAAAATCCTTTGCCTGTTTCTAGTATGGGATTTTAAGCTTATTGTGCCAATGCATCATTCATGTATCCATTCAATCATTCTTTTATTCATTTGTACAATATATTTGTGAAAGCTATGGCTCTATGAAGGAATACTCTCAATATTGCTTTCTTAGTCCACAGCCCATTGTTGCCTGGTTCCTATCTTTCTTACATCCATATTCATTTTATCCAAGCATTGTGGTTTAGGCTAATTATATATCCACTTAATTGTGCTTATTGGATAGTTTCTAACATATCATCTTCAGTCATCTGTAATATAACCAGCCCATTTTTGACATGAAATGGATATTATCATTGATTATAGCCTTCAATTTTTCATAAAGCTTGTTGTTATGCCAACTACTCTGTATTCAGATGCAGATATATATATATATATATATATATATATATATATATATAAATAAAAATAACCCTAGGCGATTTCCCCTTCAATATACATCATGCCTTTTTCTGCTTGGTTCAAGACTCAACCTAATATGTGACAACTAGACTTGAAAAAAAAAATCTGTTTTGCAACTGGCACAGGGTTTACCCCTTCTATGATTATCCCAAAATAAAGTTTTAGCTATAAACAATTGTTATCATCCATATGAGTTTCACTTCAAGACATCTGCACAGGTATGAGACATTTACAAATATATTTCAAATGGTACTCATTGCAGACAAATAGACTGGTAGCTTCCGGTGGTGCTGGAAACAAAAGGCAATGCCAAAATGGTTGCAACAAATATATCCTGGAAAGAATTCAGTTATATACCATGATAAACCATTTGTTCTTTGCCACATAACTATAAAAGCACAATCTGTACATTTATGTAGAGTACAGTTAAAGCAGTACATTTTAAAAATTTGGCAAAAAAATCCAACATTTCTATAGTTTATGTAAGGATATAATGAAATAGCATACAGCTTTGCTGGTCCCTGAATACTTTGACAATGAACCCTAGATCAACCTTTCTCAACCAAGATTTTCACTGTACACCTTGGTCCAGACTTTTTTCAACCAACATGTCCACTATAATCCATTGTGCTGCCTTTCTCAATCAATATTTGCACTTTGCAATTTAGTCAAGCCTTTTTCAAGCAATTTTTATCCAGAGGTTATCAAGATTTTGGAGCAGAGATCATGTCACTGCAGAAACAGCGGTGGAGGACCAGTGACCACCAATGTAAAGGGGCTTTATAATAGCCACTGATTCAAGAGAAATTATTCTTTATAAATAAAATTATTCTTTGCACTGACCACCAATCTAAGGCTGGACCTCTTCACTGACATCCAATCGAGACCACAACTTTTTGCTGACCACAAATGTAAGGGTCTGCAATTCTTTCCCAGCCGATTCTGGAGTTTATTATTTTATACCTTAGTTATTTCCAAAAATCTATTTAGTCATGTACAGTAAAAAATAATATATTCTAAGTATCACATATGCTAAATTTAGCAACATCCTAATTTTTTAAATTTATATTCATATCTAGAAATGAATAATCCTACTAATAGACTATTTTATCTGGGACCTGAAAAAGAGTTCTTCCATGCTACAAAGGTTAAAAATAGCTTCTCTAGACTATGAAATTTCCTGAAGGCATCTCTAACAGTTTGCAATCACTCAGACACTAGTGATAATTACACTCCCTGTTATCAATCAAAATTCATGCCAAGAACTCACCGCGACAATGGACACCTTCATCGTAGCCATCACTGCAGTCCAATACTCCATTGCAGAGCTTTGACATATGGATGCATGTTTTGGTTCCAATGCAAAGAATGTGATTAGAGGGGCACTTATATATTATGTTTTCCTGGCCTGTAAAAAAAATAAGATAGAGATAAAAAGAATATATATTAATTTAAAAGATTGCAGTCCATTTTTCTTGCATTGTAGAGTATTATATTTTGCTAGCCATAATCCTAAACCATCAAGTCATTAAAGATGCAAGCTTTCGGGATGATAAAAATACTTTCTTTGAGCTTTATACATTTTTAAAATGTATACATTGATAATATATATGTATGGTGCACTTTAGTAGTAATGGCTATTGAGGTAACAATTGCCATTGGGTATATGGTAACCACCATTGTAAAACTGTATTGAAGGCAGAGGAGCCTTTTGTCATCCTATGTTACAATACCTTATTGCTCACAAATGTAGAGAAAGGTGTAGTTGCACTTTTTGCTTACACACACACATTGATACAAGGAATCCTGTGTCAATGAAGACTTGCAATGTAATTTTTATTGTAAGTCCAGAGGATATCACAGCGGATAACAATATGGGGACTGCTAATGCTGACTTGTTTTTGGTGCATTAGCACCAGTAAGGTGCAGGATCAACTATGCTGCACTACCAACATTTCCACTGCAAGCCCTTTGTCCTGCCTTTCTCTACAAACACTTATGCTTTACATTCTGAAAAAATCTTTCTCAACCAATGTTTATCCAGAGGTTAGCAATATTTCAGAGCAGAGATCAGAAATCATCCACACCAGCTTCACTCCACTGAAGAAACATTGGTGAAGGACCAGTAACCACCAATGTAAAGGGGTACTTTAATGACCACCAATTCAAATGGTCTGAATTGGTGGTCATTGCCTGAATCCATATACTGTATACTTGATACAGATGAGTCACTTGCCAGGTTTTAAAACTGAATCGGGGTGCCTATCCTGTAACCTATATCTTTATAAAGACATCAGGATTCCATTTTTTGCTTCCCTTATACTTTACATTTAATTCAGATTCATGCCCACAATTTGTGCACAATCCTAGTTCCAGGAGCAAACTGTCATTACCACTGCACTTGCTATTTCTGTATGATATAATGAAGAAATGCATGTTTATTCTGCCAGAAATCTTGTATCCTGTGCTGCATTCTTATTGGTTGCATTTTAGTGAACACAAATATTGTAGATTAGATGTCTGTCTATTAAATAAGGAGACTGATATAATACCTCCTTTTATTTATTTGTGTGACAAATCTCATGGTTGTCACCTTCAATATTATTTCCATTTGCAGATAAGCACTGATAAGCATGACTATGAATTTGGACTTTTCTAATTCTTGGTGGTGAGGGTGTTTCTGGTGCATTGACTGTCATTTTGTTTCAGGCTCATACTGGAGTTATGTGAAGTTTTACTAAAAATTTAACTTTTAAACTTATCATGATTTCAGCAAGAGGGGAAACACAACGACATTATACAGTGACTGACAACAACCTAAACAACGAAACTGACGGTTTTTGACGTTAATGTTTAGAGAAGTTTAAATATTCATGACAAGTACTTATAATCTTCTCACAGCTTTGTTTAGGAGATACAAACACAGACTTATTCCATAGACAGACATCATATACAGTATATGTGTTTAACTCGCAGAATCTGTCATTTGTCATTTACGTAGCATTACTATAAACCAGTTCTGTCACTGTATGTGTTTCTGGTATACAGCCCGTAGGCAGGAAAATGGCCAATTTCAGCACTTTTAGATTTGCAACGTGCACCGTTAATACTGCTTATCTCTTTTCAGTCTTTTACCTATTATACTATTTATAGTTTGCTGACATACTAGACAATACTTTATAGAGTCACTAGTTATATCATTACCTGTCCCTTGGTGGAGCTCCTGATCTCATGTCTCTGCCATATTCACATATCCCTAACATACCTACTGATAAAGATCTGATAAATTAATACAGTCATGTTTTTGCCCACAGGTAACATCAGCAGAAAATGTTTTGTTTCTTTGAAAAAAATTAAATTAAAAACATTGGCACACTTAACACATAAAATGCATGATTCATGCAAATTGATTCCAATGTTTTACTCTGTATTAGAACTATTTATGGTAATGTAATATGTGTTGGCGAGCTGATAACAGTCTAAATAACGAAATAAATATTTGCACAGATGTTAATGTAAATCAGCTGTCGTACTATAATGGTGACAGAAAGAATCAAGGTTAACTTGTAATTTGTGCATAACCATGTAGAAACAACTAATTAAAGGGGGAGAGTTTAATGGTTTCAGATGTCCCAAGGCAGCCATTGCGTGAGGTTTCAAGCTCACGGCTAAAATGCTGATGCAGCCGTACAGTGCTGAGTAAGACACTTCAACGTGGAGCTGAAGATTCTAAACATGTTCCTTTAAGTCAGCAGGGAAAACTACTTTCTTACTGAGGGAAATGATAGGGAGGATGTTTCCAGATCTGAATCTTATATATTTACAACATAGAATGCCTAGATAAAGCAATACAGCTAAACAGTACAAACGTAAAGCACAACTAAAGTCACAATTTCCCCTCTGTTCCTATAGATTTCCCACACTAATATTAATTGTATAAAACTTGTAGGAAGAGATTAAAAGATCATGGGCCAGCAGAAAGTGTGCCGGACTTCCTTGCTAATAGGAGAATGATTCTTTGATGTTGGGATTGGAGAAGATTAGCTTCTATTTGCAGTGAAAACAAGCCAGGAAGTCTGTCAGTGATAGATGAAATGACAGTATAAACATAATGTTTATCTAAATAGGATTTGATCTAACTATGCAATATAAGTGTCAATTGCTTTGGGGCAAAGACATGAAGGATGACTATTTGGGTAATAAGACATTTTATGAGTTTTTGATTGTACTTTTGTTTTAATACAAATGAGCACAGTGTTTCTTAACCAGGGATTCATGGAACCCTAGGGATCTCCAGAGGTTACTAGGGGCTCCTTGAGTAATAAGCAATCTGTGCCTCTCAGGTCATATTGGGAGGTAACAAATGATCTGTAAAGGTAACTTTCTTCCCATTGGCCAGCAATTAAAGAGGCACACTTTTATAATTGGTACACTATTTTAAGAAACACCATGCTCATTTTTTTATTTTAGGCTAACAATCCCAACTCCATCAGGGCACAGTAGAGGTTAGTGACCAATGACATGATCCTTTCTGGCTTCTCTACATTCCCTGTAAAATTATAATAGTAAGATGTTTTGAGTTTTGAAAAGTAATGTGGACTCTGTTTGTACATGTCCAGAGTAAATCCTTTTTGTGAACTGTCCGTGGATTTCCAACACGTTTCAAGTGTTTAAATTTTAGATAATCTTTTTTATTTTAGATAAAAAAGATTATCTAAAAGTAATCTGGACTGGACTATGAGTACAGTAAGATACTTTGAAACAGTTCACTGGTGTTTTACTTCAGTATCATCCCAAAATAGAATGCAAGTGAGCTATTTTAAAGTAGCCCTACTCAAGGTCCAGTCCACAATATTTTTATACAGCCTTCAATGATTTTTTTTGGGCACCCAAGATGTGTTGGCTTCTCTTTAAACATAATTCAAGAGTTTTATTGTGGACATGTACAAGCATATTGAGGCAACTATTCTGTACATTTCATTGTCTACATCCCCCTGACCTGACCATGAAGAACAGATACTCAAAGAAATAGGAGGAGAAGAGGTAGATAGACCTTTGGTCTGTTTGAAAGAGGGGTCCCTTAGGTTTATGACAAGATAGTGACAAAAAATAACAATTTTATTTTGTCTCATATATAATGAACAACAATATTTTCAATATGATATTAATTCAAATAAAGGTCCAAAAACAAATACTATACAGTTTACAATGATACATGGGATTCAGTAAAGTCCAAAAAAATCACATTTTGCAATTCTTGCTCTTCCAGTGGATATAGGTAGTGTTGTATCCCTTAACTGGGAAAGGATAGTTTAAATAAATTGCAAGACTAAGCTTTATTAAAATGGTCAAGGGTTAGAAGTAAAATCCTATGTTATAAACCAATAGACTCCTCTTTTAAACAGACCAGGTCTAGCCACCTATTCTCTTCCTACTTCCTTGAATTTACATTAGGGGTTGGTTGACTTCGTTTTATAAATAGAAGGTGACCATCTTTATTCTTTTTATCCTGAAGAACAGATACTGTGTGGCAGTCACAAAGCATAACATTTTACAAGGCCCACTCAAAACTTAAAAAACACAAAAACAAAATTGAGAGAAACAGTGGAACAGATTTAAATTTCTTTCTTAGCTAATTGTGTACTCAATGTGTCTTCTTTTATGGATGTAAATGGATGCTTTGTTTTTTGTCTCTGTGAGTGAAGTAAAAATTATACCATGTCATGGCCGTATCTATAATTAAACGCAGCAATACCTATGGTATTAGTACACATGAAGATGAGAATGTCACATTCACCACCTCTTCAGATTTACCCACCCTCACCAAAAAGCCTTTAACACAGGGAAAAAGAAATAATCTGTCTCTCCCGCTATAGCAAACAGCTTTTCTCAGGGTTCCATCTCTTATGGATATTACCTATACCCTCACTGCTGCATTATCTGATGAAGTTGATTAATGACTGTAATTAAGAAAAAATAGCACAGTATTTAAGATAGAAGGGCTAATCTATACAACTACCGCTAGCATCTTCTCTTTTTTTCATATTTTAAGATCAGATTAAATTAATTCTGGAGACTTTAATGAATAATATTTAAATGAATTATGCCATTAGTCTGCATTCATGGCTTTGATAATACAAGGAGCTTAAAAATTAAAATTAACCAGTTTATGACAGATGTTTAAAAGGTGCACTCCTGTGACTCAGGACAGACTTGCATTTAACCTAAGAGGTACATACATGGTGCATGCTGAATGGCTCTGATTTACACATGGGCACTCCTTCTTTGTCCCTGACTTCACTGTTGACTAAACTATTTGGTGGTATACACATGTATTGAATGACCATGTGAACCAATCACCAAAGAACAACATTCAAAAACCCCACTGCCTTTTTAAGCATTCTATCTGTTACTGCATAGTTTTGTGGCAAAATTACACACTGGTAAATGTTGGTGAAGCTTTGCTTGTTACTCATTATTCTACACTAGCCGGCCAAAAAAGTCCCCAAGTGTGTGGGCTATGATGTGGTGTTATGATCTGGGGTGCCTGTGGGGGCAACGTTATAATCTGGAGTGCCTCTGGGGGCAATGTTATGATCTGGGGTGCCTGTGAGGACAGTGTTATATTCTGGGGTCCCTGTGGGGGAAGTGTTATGATCCGGGGTGCCTGTGGGGGCAGTGTTACGAACTGAGGTTGCTTCAGTTAGTCTGGGTTCAGCAATATTATGTGTTCCAAAAAAATAAGATCAGCTTACTACCTGAATATACTGAATGATCATGTTTTTCCTTCAACGGATGCCAGGATTCATTGGGCTTAAATAGGGAAAAAAGTGATTTAGAGAGCATGAGACATCATTTTTACACATGGATTGGCCATCACGAGCGCAGACATTAACCCCATTCAGAATCCTTGGGATGTGTTAGAAAAGACTTTACTCAATGGTCCAACTTTCCCATCATAAAACAAAATTTTGGTGAAAAGTTAATACAACTCTGGATGGAAATTATTGTTGTGACATTGTATAAACTTATCCACATTACACCACAAAAAAAATTCATGGCATAATCAAAGCTAAAGCCATTTAAATGAAATATTAGAGTGTGTAACTTTTTGTTAACAGGCATTGTAGGTTCTGTAAGAAGTGATACACAATAAATAGTTAAAGGGGTAACTTTCCTCACCCAATCTGTGCACTAGATCACAATAATTCCCCTCTAATGGAACATGAATAGAAAATGAAAAAAAAATGCCATTAGATATTTCTCAATATGCCCATGCTTTAATATGTATTGATGGTTCCTTTCATGGCTTGGCATTTCTTTTTGAATATATTCTTTCTGAATATATTGTTTTTTGTTTGTTTTTCACATGGTCAATTGTATATCTACTGTTTTGTATACATATGGTTCTCAGCAGTAGTCATGTAAAAAAGATGCACATGGACTCTGGTAAGCTGCAATAAAAGCATATTTTTGAGCAAATATATATAACCTGTTAGTGCTCTAGACTATATTCAGTTTTATTGGCCACATAACATACCCCTTCCTGTGAAAAAAGAAAAAGAAATATGCCGAATTCAAATACAACTCACAAGCTAAAGGTATTAGATTCTACAAGAGCTTTCTGAAATCACAAGCAGAATGGCGAAGAGCCAAAGATGGATTAAGGCCAAATGGGGCCCTAGGCAAAAAGTAGCTTGGGGCTACACTGCTTCGATCCCCAATTATTGTGCAACAGTTTGGCTCTTGAATGCACTTAAATATCACAAATACTCATTCCTACTTGTGGATTTTATAGTATCACAGAGAACTAAAAATATTTTAGGTTTTAAATGAATAATTTAACAATTTTTAGAAATGTATTTTGCTGTGCATGCCCTGTTTGGAAAGTTTAAAGTAAAACAAACTTGGGCATAGGAAATTTTGCGGACCCATCGGAACTACTAATGAGGTATTCTCGTTCATCCTTATGCCCAAGTTTGTTTTACTTTAAACTTTCCAAACAGGGCATGCACAGCAAAATGCATTTCTGAAAAATATTTTTAGTGAGTCATGCAGCTTGGGTTTTATGAATGAACGGGGCCGTGGAAAAATCAGAGGGTTTTTCCCATGCTGCATTCATTCAAGAGCAGCCAGCAAGACAGCTCTGCTCCCATGATTGCTGTTGCCGCCCTGTAGTATGTGTTCCTGGATAGAGTTTCTTAATCCAGGAACACAGGATTTCTGTGTTCTTGGATAGAGAAACTTGAAAAGAGAAACTCTATTCAAGAACACATAAACTAGTAAAGGGCTGCAAAAGCAATCTGACAGCTCCGCTCCCCTAATTGGTCTTGCAGGTCCCAAAAATTTGGTGTCGTCGACCGAATTTACAAATGCTGTTCTTGCCTATATGTTTGAACGGCCCAATTCGCCGCGAGACTGAATTTAATAAATTCGCTCGCTCATCCCTATTTGGGCATTGCCTATGTTGGGCAACGCATACGGCTTGCTTTATTGCTTCCATTCCTGGTTGGTGATTGGTCCAATGTTGTACCATTAGTGCAGGAAGATTGTCCTCAGTCCTGTGCAAGCTCCAACCAAATATACTTGAAGCTTACAAAGGAATTCTTCCCCCATTTGATGGAGGAATAAAGCAGAGAGACTGCAAAAATATAGCAAAGAGACTACAACAGTACAACACTGACGCAAACCTGTTGATCTGTCCCACATGGGCAAAACACAACAGCAAAGTTCAGCAAATTCAATTAGCAGATAGCAGATTTTCTATGGACCTGGGCTGGTTCGTACTATTTCTCTGTCAATAGTGCGCAGGTTCTGGCACAACAGGCTATTCATTGTGAAGCAAGGAAGTAACCAATACCAATTCATGTTGGAAGTCTGCATTAGGAGTCAGCTGGTTTAAACAGAAGCCCTTCAGAAAATAGAAAATATTTAGAGAATAAAAAAGCAATTCAATTAGAAAGTATAGAAGGTCTGTGCCAAGAAAACATTCTGTCTGAAATGTAACACTATTTGGATGGCAATCAGCGGGCAAATTAATTCATTATTTATTCATTATATTATCTTTGTTTTGTGGCCAGAAACCCATATGATTTCCGTTCTAATGGAGACAATTTTTTGGGATGCAAATAGTGATCTTCAAGACAAACATTCTTATTTGCCAAAGAAAAGTATAAAAAACAAGAATCTGTTTAGAACTAAGATCATAATGCAGCACTGGGAACTTTAAAAAGGCTTTTGATGTCAGGAAAACTTTTCTCCCTATAGAAGTCAATGGGAATGCAAAAGCAGGTTGAGGCTACTGAGAAGGGCAAATGTAGGACAAAGAAGGTCAAAACAAGGGTTAAAAGCACCCATGAAGGATCTCATAATGATCACTAAAGTGTATCAAACTGATATCAGGTATAAGTAAAATGCACTTAAAAGCTTGTCTGAAATGTCTCTATACTGTATACAATGGTGGTTCTATAAAGCATTTAAAGTTATTTAAACCTGCCTTTTACTTTGTTTGCATCATGAAATATAAATTATTATACGTTATGAGCAGACTTTATGTGCAGGACAAGAAAATGAAATGAATGTCTTCATTAAGATATAGAAAAAAAATCCCTGATATTCCAATATACTTTATTAGTCACGCCAGACCTTTATACAAAAGCAAGAATGAATAGTTCAACAAGTTTCTGAAACCTATACAGGATATATGTATAGGTGTATATCTATATGTATGTGTGATAGATGTATGCAAACCTTACATGTACACTTACAAGAAAAACTACGTTAAACCTAATATCCAAAATGATATGTTTTGAGTTATCTTTCAAATTAAGAAAATACATCCCTAGATCCATACAGGGAGACCAATATGCAACCATTGATTGCATGTTTGCTGTACTCTTTTTTTACAATAAAATAGTTTATTCATATTTTGTTGTGCTATGTAAATACATTTACCATTTAAGAATATACAAACATTTTTTTATAGTTTACAGTTTAAAGTAGAAAAAAAAAAAAAAACTTACAGCAGCCACCCTGCCTTGTATACTGCCAGTATTCTATGTAGTCTATAGTAAAGTAGAAGTGACCTTGCCATAAGTCTCTTCTTCAACACCCAAGCCAACCTGATCTCAAAGCACAACCTGCAAAAGTAATTTGAAGACTACTGAATGAGGCTTATCATGTTCTGCAGTTAGAGATAAAACTGTATAATGTACTCTGGAAGCATCCAAAACATAATTAGAGCACAAAATAGCCCTTGTAATAGGCATCCATTACAGAGATGGGATTTAGATCTTTCAGATGTGTTCTGTGAAAGAGCAGGAACAGGCTTCAAGCATTGTTATATGTAGAAAATGACAGTACATGCCATATCAGGAGCAAATCAAAGGCAGAAGTGATCAAGTTGTTCTTTATTATACTCTTTAACAGGTTTTCTTATCTGTGTCTCCAAAAAAGGAGTATTTTCAGCCTTCTTATGATTTCTTTTTTAGGTGGCACCCAGTGGTTATGGAAGCTGGTAGCGGTAGTCTTGCAAAGACGTTTTTGTGCTGTTTATGTTCTATTTGGGAAATGATGGTTGATATGTTTTCAGATAAAAAAAAAGAACATATTGTGATGTATATCTTTTTCAAAAGATAATTATACGCAAAACTGAAATTGTTACTTTATTGACAAATGCAGAAAAGTAAAGCCACCAGTTTAAAAAAAAAAAAAAAAATATATATATATATATATATATATATATATATATATGGAACTATATTGGTGGGACCTCTTTGCTTCATGTCCTGGACCTTCACATCTTGTGTGGCTCTTCACATATTGGGTTCTGCTCTTCCTCTTTGACATTTATTAATTCTTACAGAACATATATTGAATTTCAAACACTGTAACAGTCTTGAAGCCAGACATTGAAAGCAGAATGATGCAAATATTCAGATTATTTTGTCTAGTTTGTTAGAGTAGTGTTTTTCAAGCAGGGTTCCTCCAGAGGTTGCTAGGGGTTCCTTTAGCAATA